>NC_089787.1:35493123-35538123 GCF_040412425.1 Macrobrachium rosenbergii | reverse complement strand
GTTTTGCAAAATCATCCCATGACAGGTATGCCTAAACTGACTGATGGATTGGCAGCGAACTGTCCTTATGTTAGGTTGTGAAATGTGTTATCTGCCCATCATTCTATTTCAGAATGGAAAGTTTGTTTTTCATAGACTATTTTTTATATTTCGGAAGATTATGTTTTTATTGCAAACGGTCGTGTTACCAGTTTAACTGTAAAATCCAGAATGCAAAGTATGTTTGTTTGGTATCAGAGTACGCGAAGAGAGAGAGAGAGAGAGAGAGAGAGAGAGAGAGTTGGCAACTCTAAAGAAGTCGAGGAAGCTTTGTGTCTAATGCACAAAAGCACCTTAAGAATGTTGACTTCAATAACCGACCAAAAAGAGACAAAAGGAAAAATTTTTTTCCCCCAGAGGAAGTTATTCAACATTCTTCAACAATCTCTGAATTCCTCTTCAAACTTCTTGGGGGGGGGCCATAGATAATACTCCAACCTAGTTCCCGTTATGTACCCCAATCGGAAGGAATTACAGCCTTATAAATATTAATTTCACGCTGCTTAGTTTGAATTTTTTAACGTACGCGGGAAACTGTTATTGACAAAATGAATATTTCTAAACTTTCTTTTGAATCGATGCTAAAAGTTCATTTGTGCCTGAAAATAAAGTAAGCATTTTATTCCCGGGAAATAAATGAATATACCAATTTTCCTTAATGATCATTGTTGAAAATTCATTGGTGCCTTAAAATGTATTGCACTTCGTGAAAAATAAACGAAAACAGTTATGCCTTTTTGTATATCGTTTTCAAGATTATCTTGATTTAATGACTTATGTGTTTACTGGAGGTTCAAAGCATCAGCGTAATTAGAAATATAGTGAAGTAATTTATTTGCTTAACGAGTATTACACTGGTAGTACATTTATGTAAAGATATTACTACGAGCGTAATTTTCTTAAATTGTATAAATATAAACGTGTATGTAGATAGAATTACATACATGTATAGTACATTAAACAAATATATATTTATCAATTTTTCAGGGCTTTCAAATAAGTATATGCATGGATATATATATATACACACATATATATATATATATATATATATATATATATATATATATATATATATATATATATATATATATATATATATATATATATATATATATATATGTATATGTGTGTGTATTCTATAGTAATAGTAATAACAACAACAACAACAATAATAATAACAATAATAATAATAAACAAGTTGTAAAATATAAAAACTAATATGTCAGAGATTTCTATTTTCCTTTTATGCATAATTTTCCTGAATTTGTAATCATTATTTCAGAACAAATTACTTGATTTTGAATTCACCACAGTAATACTTCATTACGCCCAAGATGCCGGGCTATTTGTTGGTATGTTTGTACGTATGTTTGTTTTCCTGAGAATAAATCACTTCCTAGAATTGTGATTAAATTGATTTAATGTGATGCTCACCTAGCATCGCAGAAATGACACAGATGACTCATTTAAATTCGGTTGAATATGTTTATCTCAAAAGAGTGTATAAATTCTTACCAGAATATTGGTTAGACTGATTGAGTGGTTTCCCTAGGCCGGCGTCACTACAACAGTAATTATCTTTTAGGGAGAGAAAACCGGATTGAAGAGTCAGTTAAATAAATTTGTAACTCTCTCTCTCTCTCTCTCTCTCTCTCTCTCTCTCTCTCTCTCTCTCTCTCTCTCTCTCTCTCTCTCTCTCTCTCTCTCTCTAAATCTGTGTGTGTTGGAGGATTTTGTAAACGGGATTGCTTCCAGTTTTACTAAAATAAGAAATATTTTATATTTTAGTCATGATTCATCTCCGGTCTGAAACGTTGTGAATTTGGAGCAGTTTAAATCTCATAGTAAATGATTATAAGTCTCGTAGGATACTAATGCATCTATTACTTGTAGCAGTAATGATGTAATATTGTCATAATTAAATTCATGAGAAGGGAAAGTGGTAACGATAATAAGGGCGAAGGTGGGGACTTGCAAAATTATATTCATCAACAAATGGACTTCCATTCCGTAATGCTTATTTATTTATTCATTGCACACATTAGAACTTAACCTGTCTCCTTACATATCTAACTGGAACTCCATAATTCCATAAAATTGTTTCGGTAACAATTTCGAAGGTCAACTTAGTTTACTAAATCCTTCGCGCCGTTCGCTTTCCAGGATAAATTCCTTATATTTGTGTCGAAATAAGTGGAACAAATTTAGACGGTGGACGAGGAGTAGAAAATGAAAATAATTAACAAAATGAATGGTGCACGTGCAATAGAAAATAAATAAAAACTAAGCCTTTTTCCGAAACAAAAGTAACAAAATGAATGTGGCGCCTGCAATAGGAAATGAAAATGGAACCGAGACCTTTTTTTCGAAATAATAGTAACAATAAATGGGGCACTTCCAATAGAAAAAATAATCTTTTTTTGAAATAATAGTAACAAGGTGAAAGGGGCACCTGCATTAGAAAATAAATAAAAACTAAGCCTTTTTTTAAATAAAAGTAACAAAGTGAATGGGGCACCTGCAATAAAAAAAAATAAAATAAAACTGAGCCCTATTTTTTAAATGAAATCAAGAAAATTAGAGGGTGCACTTGCAATAGGAAATTAATTAAAACTGAGACCTTTTACAAAATAAAAGAAAGAGAATGAATGGTGCACCTACAATAGAAGATAAATAAAAACTGCACCCTATTTTCGAAATAAAAGTAACAAAATTAGACGGTCCACTTGCAAGACAAAATGAATAAAAACTGAGCCATTTTTTCGAAATTAAACTTAAGAAAATTAGACGCTGCATCTGTAATAGAAAGTTATAAAAACCGCTCCCTTTGTCGAAATAAAAGCGACAAAATTAGAAGTCACAGCTGCGGTAGAAAATGAATAAAAACTGTACCTTTTTTTTTTTTTTTCAAAGTAAAAGTAACAAAATTAGACCGTGTACATGCAACAGAAAATTAATTAAAACCGCAACCTGTTTTTCGCAATAGAGTAACAGAAGGAAGATAGTGGATCTGCAATGTAAAATTAATAAAAACTACTCCCTATAGTTGAAAGAAAAGTAACATATTTAGCCGCCACTTCCGCAAAAAAAAAAAAAAAAAAAAATTATCCTTTTTGTCGAAATAGAAGTAACGAAATTAGTTGGCCGCCAGCATCAGAAAATCTCATAACCAGTGGCCGAAATAAACGCAGTCAAAGGCATGCAGAAAGCGGACTTGCAATAATAAAAAATAAAATAATTCTTTTACCCGCAGGTCAAAATAAAAGTAACAAAAGAGACGGGATACCCGCAGTCACACGTAACTTTTAATTCCGTAGCATTTATTCATTAGTTCGCGATTTTATTTCTGAATCCAAAGCTTAGATCTAGCTCGAGCGGACATTGGATAAAATTGCTGACGCAGGCGAAATAACATTCGTCATCATTCGGAACTTTCTCTTCGTTGCTAATTTCGTCTGTTGTATTGAATTTAGGTCTTAGTCAAGATTTTATGATTTGTATTTTTTTTTTTTTTTTAAAAAAAAAGTTTGGTTTATACATCATACCATTTCTTTTTTTAGATTTTCTCACCGCCTCAGTTTTAGAAAACATTTTTTGGTTATACATCATACCATTTTTTTTTTTTTTAGATTTTCTCACTTCCTCAGTTTTAGAAAAATTTTTGGTTATACATCATACCATTTCTTTTAGATTTTCTCACTGCCTCAGTTTCAGAAAAAAATTTTGGTTATACATCATACCATTTTTTTTTTTAGATTTTCTCACTTCCTCCGTTTTAGAAAAAAATTTTGGTTATACCATTTCTTTTAGATTTTCTCACTGCCTCAGTTTCAGGAAAAAAATTTTGGTTATACATCATACCATTTTTTTTAGATTTTCTCACTTCCTCCGTTTTAGAAAAAAAAATTTTTTTAGAAAAAATTTGGTTGGTTATACCATTTCTTTTAGATTTTCTCACTGCCTCAGTTTTTAGAAAAATTTTTGGTTATACATCATACCATTTCTTTTAGAGCTTCTCACCGCCTCGGTTTTAGAAAAAAATTTTGGTTATACATCATACCATTTTTTTTTTTAGATTTTCTCACTGCCTCAGTTTTAGAGAAAAAAATTTGGTTATACATCATACTATTTTTTTTTTTTTTTTTTTAGATTTTCTCACTGCCTCAGTTTTAGAAAAAAAATTGTTGGTTATACATCATACCATTTTGTTAGATTTTCTTACTGCCTCAGTTTTAGGAAAATTTCTTTGGTGTGTACAGCATACCAAATACCTCTCTTTGCAATATATAGGTCTGGTCCTAATACGTATACTGAACTTGCGACGGAATTTGACTTTGTAAATGAATTAATATTTTATTTTAACAGAACCTAGAAGCAACAAAATTAGACGCTACACTTTCCGTAAAAATTAATAAAGACTGTACCATTTTGTCGAAATAAAAGTAACAGAGTTAGTTGGTGCAATCGCAATAGAAAATGAATAGAAACTGTACCATTTGTTTTGAAGTAAAAGTAACAGAATTACACGCCATACTTGCAATAGTAAATAAATAAAAATTGTTTTTATTTTTCTTAATACGAACTAAAAAGAAATTGGACTGTGCACCTTTAATAGAATAAGAATTAAAACTACCTTTTTCGAGATAAAAGTATCCAAATTAGACGATGCACCTACGATATAAAATTAATAAAAACTACACCCATTTGTCGAAATAAAATGAACGAAATGAGACGTCCGCTAGCATCAGAAAACCTCATAACCAGTGGCCGAAATAAAAGCAGTAAAAGGCACGCAGAAAGCGAACCTGCAATAATGAAAAATAAATAATTCCTCTACCCGTCGGGCAAAATAAAAGTAACGAAAGAGACGGGGTACTCGCAGTCATACGTAACCTTTAATTCCGTAGTATTTATTCATTAGTTCGAGATTTTATTTCTGAATTCAAAGTTTAGATCTAACTCGAACGGACATTGGATGAAATTGCTGACTCAGTGAAATAACATTCGTCATCATTCGGGATTTTTCTGTTCTTCCCCAGGTAATTTCGATGCTAATTTTTCGTCTGTCGTATTGAATTTAGGTCTTAGTCAAGATTTTATGCTTTGCAATATTTTTTAGCTTTATTTTTGGAATAATTCTTTTTTAAATAAAATTGTTTTCTTTATAGAACATGCCAGATTCCTTTTTTTTGGCATAAAAATGATTGGAATTTGTGACCTTTAAAATGATTTTTTTCGGAAAACTTCAAATGTAATTCAATGGGACATGAAATAAATCTTTTTGATTATAAAGTAGACTTCGTACGTATATGGGCATTTTTTTTATTTAACCATTTTAAATTATTACATTCAATTTGTTTTTCTTTCCAATATATATTATACTATTCAACTTTAACCGAGTTTCTGTGCAATATACATTATTCTTGATAAATGCTTAGAACTTATGACATGAACTTTGTTTGCTGTCGACGACTTTGAATCTTTGTAATAACTATATAATTATATTATTATATATTAGTAGGAATGCAAATAAAAAAGGCTATTCGCTGTTGTATCGTTTTATCATAGCTGATATAATAATAATAATAATAATAATAATAATAATAATAATAATAATAATAATAATAAATTTATTTTCATTATTATTAATTTCTAAGATATTGTCATTTTGCTTATCACTTTCCGAATTTTGCAGTATTTTATATCCGCAAACTATATATATATATATATATATATATATATATATATATATATATATATATATATATATATATATATATATATATATATATATATATATATATATATATATTTGTATTTATATATATATATATATATATATATATATATATATATATATATATATATATATATATATATATATTTAGTTCTCACTTTTTCCAACTTTTCAATCTATATATATATATATATATATATATATATATATATATATATATATATATATATATATATATATATATATATCTATATATATATATATATATCCAAACAGCAGTGGCCACAGCCAGGTATACATCAATGGGGAGGCGGACATAAAGACTTGCTAAAAGGGTCAATTTATTCCCGACGTTTCGTAATGGCTTCATTACATTTTCGAGGGCTGTATAAAATAAATAACATAAATTACAAAAAGGGTACAAAATTTAAATTTAAAATTAAGCACAATGGATTACAAAATAAAAAAATTAAAAATAGAAGGACAATTAAAAAGGACAACGTAAAAAACAAAACAAAATCTCTCTAAAAAATATACAATATAAAAAAATATATATATAAAAAGTAAGAAGATATGGACCAACCTATTCAGTGGCAATGTTAAAACTAAACAGAAAACGAAAGACTAAGAGAGGTACAGTGTGCCGGCAGAGGTTTGGCTGTTTAACAAGGGGACGAGTCGTTTAATCATTAATGATTCCAAAATGGCCAATTCATGGCTGCTAGAGGCTCGCCCTAAAACAGAAAAATCCTTATTTTCAATTGAAGTTTTACATATTCTAGAGTGATTTCTGATATTCGAAAACTCTGGGTTTGTAATTTTACTGCCTGTCCTATAGCTTACTCCACGATGAGAGTCTATGCGTACCTTCAGAAGCCTCCTGGTGGATCCAATATAAGTTCCTAAATTACATTTAGGACACGTATAGCTATACACACACCCGGAGGACATATAAGGGCATAAACGATCTTTGTACTTAAATAAAGACCCGATGGTGAGAGGATTAACAGGTATCAGGTGGACCTTAATGGCTCCAAACTTACTTTGGATCTGTTGTGAAAAGTTTTTCTAAAAAGTATTATCAAATAAAAATGGAAATTTAGCATAAAAATTCAATTTAGGAACACTGTAAATTGTAGGTTTGAGGAGAAGTACTTGTCTAGAAGCGTTCGAAGTATCTTAAAGACCAGTTCAGATGGGAAGCAGTTTTCCTTAAAATATTTACATAAAAAAGGCGATCTCATCTTGGAATAGGTACCAATCAGAGGTTAGCGTTAGAGCCCCTGTGGAGAGAGTAAAACAGAATTAATTTTAAAGTTAAAAAGAACAAAAACTATAAATTAGACCCTAAGCCCGTAAACGTTCTTTTTCTAAAAATCGTGGTGTTAAAAATATTGTTTTTTCTAAGAACTAGGACGTCTAAAAAAGAAAGCTGATTTTCGTTTTCTTTTTCTAGGGTAAACTTAACATTATGATGTTGTAAATTTAGAAAATCAAGGAAGGAATCAGCATCAAAATTATGTCTAAAAAGGGCAAAGGTATCATCAACATACCTTACATAAAAAAGGGGGCGGCAGGCTAAGGGACAGTCATCTAAGAAGTGCTCCTCCAGGGAGCACATGAAAATGTTGGCAAAAGTAGGACCGAGAGGACTTCCCATTGCCATGCCGTCAACCTGCTTGTATAACTTACCGTTAAAAATAAAGGCTGTGTCCAGCACAGCCAGGCTTAAAAGATTTTAAAAAAACGAACGGTTAAAACCACTAAAAACTGTGTCGGGTTCAGGAAAAAGCTTATTTAAAATGATATTAATAGTTTCCTCTACAGGTACATTGGTAAATAAGGATTCTACGTCAAAGCTGGTCATGAACAGGTCTGAATCTTGCAATAAAATCTTTTCTTTAAATTGACTGGAATTTTTTAAAGTGAAATTATTTGTAGTTAAAGGCTCAAGCAAGGAACCAGAAATTTAGCCAGTTTGTAATTAGGGGCGTTGTATGACGCAAGGATAGGTCGCAAAGGAGTACCTTGTTTATGAATCTTTGGTAGCCCATAGAGGATACCGTAAGACGAGCCTGTGACAAACAATTCTTGATAAGTTTCATTATTAATAATATTTTCACTTTTCAGAGTTCTCAGGAAACGGTTAATTTTATCTTCCGTTTTGAAAATGTTGGAATAATCGGGAGATCCAATCATATGGAATTTGGAGGAATCATTAAGAATGACTTCCATTTTCGTAATATAATCCAGTTTATTCAACAACACAACTCCCTTACCTTTATCTGGTTTCGTGATTATGAGGTCTTCTTTCTGTGACAGTTCCTTTAGAATTTCAAAATCGGTCTTTTTAAAAAATGGGGTCCATTGGGTCTTTAGTTTTCTGAAAGTGTGATGTGACAGATCAAATAAGCGATTTTGTAGATCACCAAGGTGGACATCAAAAGGCAGCGATTTAAGTCTGTGAAAAATAGATTCTAACGGCAAAAAAAACTTGTAATAGTTAGGTTTAAAGTTAGGCAGGCAGAAATCCAAACCCAGAGAAAGGAGAAATTCTTCCCTCTTAGATAATACATAATTGGAAAAGTTAAAAACAGAGGTACGTTTTGTATGAAATTTGGGAATAGAAATTACAAACCCAGAGTTTTCGAATATCAGAAATCACTCTAGAATATGTAAAACTTCAATTGAAAATAAGGATTTTTCTGTTTTAGGGCGAGCCTCTAGCAGCCATGAATTGGCCATTTTGGAATCATTAATGATTAAACGACTCGTCCCCTTGTTAAACAGCCAAACCTCTGCCGGCACACTGTACCTCTCTTAGTCTTTCGTTTTCTGTTTAGTTTTAACATTGCCACTGAATAGGTTGGTCCATATCTTCTTACTTTTTATATATATATTTTTTTATATTGTATATTTTTAGAGAGATTTTGTTTTGTTTTTACGTTGTCCTTTTAATTGTCCCTTCTATTTTTAATTTTTTTATTTTGTAATCCATTGTGCTTAATTTTTTAAATTTAAATTTGTACCCTTTTTGTAATTTATGTTATTTATTTTATACAGCCCTCGAAAATGTAATGAAGCCATTACGAAACGTCGGGAATAAATTGACCCTTTTTAGCAAGTCTTTATGTCCGCCTCCCCATTGATGTATACCTGGCTGTGGCCACCGCTGTTTGGATGTTGATTGGATCTCTACGCGTGTCTTGGGCCTCTTTCTGCTGGACCGTGCCTGCTCTGTTGCAATGGAACTTCGAAGCTTCTTCTATGTGTTTCTGTTTCTACTGAGGATTAGATGGAGAGGGTGTGATCATTTTCATCAACTCGTCAGGCGACGCTATGGTGCTGACTTACTGGCGAAATGCAGAAATTTAGAAAGACATTACCGAAAACTGGAAAAAGCAAAACTTGATCTGGAATTTCTGCAGTACTGTTCTTTAAATAGCATTGTGCCTAATTTTGTGAAGTTTAAACTTTATAAATCATCCTATATTCTTCACAGTTTTACTCGGACACTACAAGGAAATTACTGGATATTGAAATAACTAGCAAACAAAGGATTATTGATAAACATTTAAGTGTCGTTAACAGTTGCCGGTCAGAGGTTGTCTCTAGTCTCTCTCTTATAGATAGCATTATTTTTAAGACCCTTTTTAACAAAACAATACAGGATTTTATTGACAATGTACAACTACGTCATAACAAGAAGCTAAAAAACTTAGGCATTTCTATTCCCAAATTTCATACAAAACGTACCTCTGTTTTTAACTTTTCCAATTATGTATTATCTAAGAGGGAAGAATTTCTCCTTTCTCTGGGTTTGGATTTCTGCCTGCCTAACTTTAAACCTAACTATTACAAGTTTTTTTTGCCGTTAGAATCTATTTTTCACAGACTTAAATCGCTGCCTTTTGATGTCCACCTTGGTGATCTACAAAATCGCTTATTTGATCTGTCACATCACACTTTCAGAAAACTAAAGACCCAATGGACCCCATTTTTTAAAAAGACCGATTTTGAAATTCTAAAGGAACTGTCACAGAAAGAAGACCTCATAATCACGAAACCAGATAAAGGTAAGGGAGTTGTGTTGTTGAATAAACTGGATTATATTACGAAAATGGAAGTCATTCTTAATGATTCCTCCAAATTCCATATGATTGATCTCCCGATTATTCCAACATTTTCAAAACGGAAGATAAAATTAACCGTTTCCTGAGAACTCTGAAAAGTGAAAATATTATTAATAATGAAACTTATCAAGAATTGTTTGTCACAGGCTCGTCTTACGGTATCCTCTATGGGCTACCAAAGATTCATAAACAAGGTACTCCTTTGCGACCTATCCTTGCGTCATACAACGCCCCTAATTACAAACTGGCTAAATTTCTGGTTCCCTTGCTTGAGCCTTTAACTACAAATAATTTCACTTTAAAAAATTCCAGTCAATTTAAAGAAAAGATTTTATTGCAAGATTCAGACCTGTTCATGACCAGCTTTGACGTAGAATCCTTATTTACCAATGTACCCGTAGAGGAAACTATTAATATCATTTTAAATAAGCTTTTTCCTGAACCCGACACAGTTTTTAGTGGTTTTAACCGTTCGTTTTTTAAAAATCTTTTAAGCCTGGCTGTGCTGGACACAGCCTTTATTTTTAACGGTAAGTTATACAAGCAGGTTGACGGCATGGCAATGGGAAGTCCTCTCGGTCCTACTTTTGCCAACATTTTCATGTGCTCCCTGGAGGAGCACTTCTTAGATGACTGTCCCTTAGCCTGCCGCCCCCTTTTTTATGTAAGGTATGTTGATGATACCTTTGCCCTTTTAGACATAATTTTGATGCTGATTCCTTCCTTGATTTTCTAAATTTACAACATCATAATGTTAAGTTTACCTAGAAAAAGAAAACGAAAATCAGCTTTCTTTTTTAGACGTCCTAGTTCTTAGAAAAAACAATATTTTTAACACCACGATTTTTAGAAAAAGAACGTTTACGGGCTTAGGGTCTAATTTATAGTTTTTGTTCTTTTAACTTTAAAATTAATTCTGTTTTTACTCTCCTCCACAGGGCTCTAACGCTAACCTCTGATTGGTACCTATTCCAAGATGAGATCGCCTTTTTATGTAAATATTTTAAGGAAAACTGCTTCCCATCTGAACTGGTCTTTAAGATACTTCGAACGCTTCTAGACAAGTACTTCTCCCCTCAAACCTACAATTTACAGTGTTCCTAAATTGAATTTTTATGCTAAATTTCCATTTTTATTTGATAATACTTTTAGAAAAACTTTTCACAACAGATCCAAAGTAAGTTTGGAGCCATTAAGGTCCACCTGATACCTGTTAATCCTCTCACCATCGGGTCTTTATTTAAGTACAAAGATCGTTTATGCCCTTATATGTCCTCCGGGTGTGTGTATAGCTATACGTGTCCTAAATGTAATTTAGAACTTATATTGATCCACCAGGAGGCTTCTGAAGGTATGCATAGACTCTCATCGTGGAGTAAGCTATAGGACAGGCAGTAAAATTACAAACCCAGAGTTTTCGAATATCAGAAATCACTCTAGAATATGTAAAACTTCAATTGAAAATAAGGATTTTTCTGTTTTAGGGCGAGCCTCTAGCAGCCATGAATTGGCCATTTTGGAATCATTAATGATTAAACGACTCGTCCCCTTGTTAAACAGCCAAACCTCTGCCGGCACACTGTACCTCTCTTAGTCTTTCGTTTTCTGTTTAGTTTTAACATTGCCACTGAATAGGTTGGTCCATATCTTCTTACTTTTTATATATATATTTTTTTATATTGTATATTTTTTAGAGAGATTTTGTTTTGTTTTTTACGTTGTCCTTTTTAATTGTCCCTTCTATTTTTAATTTTTTATTTTGTAATCCATTGTGCTTAATTTTTAAATTTAAATTTGTACCCTTTTTGTAATTTATGTTATTTATTTTATACAGCCCTCGAAAATGTAATGAAGCCATTACGAAACGTCGGGAATAAATTGACCCTTTTTAGCAAGTCTTTATGTCCGCCTCCCCATTGATATATATATATATATATATATATATATATATATATATATATATATATATATATATATATATTTAGAGAGAGAGAGAGGGGGAAACAGATTAAAAACAATATCAACCAAACTAAAAAAAAAAAAGTTGTGAAAAGAAAGGTGAGAACTAATGAAAAAAAGAAAGAAAAATTCGCTTGACTGAGGTAAAGAATTTATCCATCTTCTCTCAGGAGTCCAATTTAGAATCACATCGTCGTTTCCTCCGGACATTTATTTCCCATATATCCCATTGCGGATGTAATTCGGATTTCTTTGACTAGTGAAAGGGGAAATAGAACGCTTTTATTCTGCATAAATATTGTTGAGGCGTTGGGCTTTTTTTTTCAGTTTTTTTTAAGAAAATATCGTTTATACTTGGCTTTTGTTTTATTGTATTTTATATAATAGGGATTTATAGTTATAGTGTTAAGTTGGACTTAATTTACATAAGGTGCTATATAAAAGTGTTTAACATCCTTATGTAAATTATACAGTGTAGAAAGCATTCTCGAATTACTAAAGCTAATTTTTTTATTGCGGAATATATTTCAAATTTATATTCGAAAGCGGAGTAACAGTAATCCTAAAAAATAAATACTGTAGTAAGGAAAAATAATAATTCCTTTTATTACCTGAATATATTTCAAAATGTTCGAAAACTAAGAAATATTAATCCCAAAGAATACGAAGTGTAGTTAGCAAAAAGAATTTTTTATGCAGAGAATATATTTCAAAATTATATCCGAAAACGGAATGTTAATCCTAAAGAATACATACTGTACTAGACAAAATTAAATTTTCCTTTTATTAACGGAATATATTTCCAAAATATTTTTTTGAGAAAATAAGCTATAAACTGGAAATGGCTTCCCTATGACATTGGTAGGAGGAACAAAAAAACATTTAGTAAAGATTCTTCTTTATTTCCACCCTTTTAGTTTTCTGTAAAAGAAAACTATTAAGAGGGCTATTTGTCTGTCCGTCCGCACTTTATCTGCCCGCCCTCAGATCTTAAAAGCTACTGAGGCTAGAAGACTGCAAATTGGTATGTTGAGCATCCACCCTCCAGTCATCAAACGTACCAAATTGCAGCCCTCTAGCCTCAGTAGTTTTTATTTTATGTAAGTTTAAAGTTAGCCATAATCGTGCTTCAGGCAACGATGTAGGATAAGCCACCGATCGGGCCGTGGTTAAAGTTTGATGGGCAGAGGCTCATACATCTTTATACCGAGACCGCCGAAAGATAGATCTAATTTCGGTGGCCTTGATTATACGCTGTAGCGGCTGTACAGAAAACTCGATTGCGCCGGAAGAAGCTCGGCGCATTTTTTACTTGTTTTTTTCTAACATCACTAATTAAAGGTATGAATTGGACACTGATAATTTTAACAGATCAAACACCGATACCAAAGAGACCTCAGTGGTATTTCATCACCGATTGCTCTCATCATAAATGAATCGTATATTCAACTTATGTGGACGGATGTGGAAGGACAATAAGGTCCTTCATTTTATTCTAACTGTGACGTATTCTATTTGATTATTAGATTCTCAGTCTGAAGAGTTATCATCTTCGGCTTTCCAGTGAAACAAATGGGATTAATTTCACCCGGTCTGGGGGAAGAATTGATCGAAGCTGTTAATTATCTAGTGATTAGGCAACTCCGTTTGTTGTAAGCAGGTTGGGGACGGGTGGTCTAGTTACCTCATCCCAATGAAGATAGACCTTTGGAACCATGCCATCTAAGAAGAGCGTGTTTATACATACATACATACATACATACATACATACATATATATATATATATATATATATATATATATATATATATATATATATATATATATATGTGTGTGTGTGTGTGTGTGTGTGTGTGTGTGTATGTATGTATGTATGTATGTGTGTAACTACTTATGTATGATTTTCAAATAGATAGACCCAGAGAAAGGACGAGAAAGCGATCACTACCACATTCATCCTTTAACAAGTGAGTGGTAGATCTTCTAATCTTCGCTAGTTAATCTCGGTGCTAATTTCCATTTTATATCGATTAAGGTCTTCGGAAACTTCCGCAACATTTGCCACTTAAAGCTTCACAAGAGGCTCATCAGTAATGTGTCTGTCGAAGGCCCCTGCACAAACTTTATCATTAATATCTTGTTACAGAACACTAGGCTAGAATAAAACTAAATAGTAACAACTAACCTAATTTATTAATGAACAGTAACAGTTATCACCACCATAACAGAATAAAAGGAAAAACTTAGCAAAGAACATGACAATTAACAGATACATAGTAATATTACTCACGCAAACCAATATGTAAATTAATGAATAACAACTACCACTGGCCAAATGACTGACCATATAGTCAAATTAACCCCTAAGTCAACATTCTCAGGTTTTCCCCAAGGATCCTCAAGTTTTACAAGAACAGTAAGTCAAGCAATGAAATACATGACAGATCAACTATTCCCCATGTTACCACTCCAGTACTCATTAACACTAGCACAATCCATAACACTTCCCCTCCATTAAGATAAAAACAAAGTTTTTATTACAACAAGCAATATTAAACCAAATAAAAAGTACCATTTACATTTTACATTAAACAATACATATTTATAAATTTATATTCAACAATATTCATTCTGGAATTCTTGAAAGGAAATCTGCTACAATGTTGTCCTTTCCTCTTATGTGTTGATATCAATGTTGTAAGGTTGAAGAGTCAGGCACCACCGTGTAAGCCGAGGATTTCTGTTCTTCATACGAGAGATGAATGTTAATGGATTATGATCGCAATATACCACTATTGTTTTACTGTTGTCCAGGTAGACTTCAAACCTTTCAAGGGCAAGCAACAAAGCAAGGGCCTCTTTCTCTATGACTGAGTAAGATCTCTGGCGAGGTTTTAGCTTCTGAGAAAAATAAGAAACTGGATGCATAATCCCATCCTTTCCTTCTTGAAGTAGGGCTGCTCCTACTCCGACACCTGAAGCATCTACTTGAAGACAGAATGGCTGTTCAAAGTCTGGAGCCTTTAGAATGGGAGCAGTAATAAGCATATTCTTTAAGCTTTCATATGCTTCATTACAGGTCTTGGTCCAAATAAATTTCCTTTTTGGGCTTACTAGGTCCGTCAGTGGAGCAGCTACACTAGAAAAGTTAGGACAAAATCTGCGATAATATCCACATATGCCCAAGAATCTTTGAACTTCCTTCCTTGAATTTGGTGTAGGCCATTGAGCAATAGCTTCAGTCTTTGCAGTTACTGGCGTTATGCTCCCACTTCCAACTTTGTGACCCAAATAAATAAGTTCAGCTTTTCCAAATTCACTTTATGTAGATTCACCGTCAAGTTGTACGCCAACAGTCTTTGAAAAAGTATAGACAGGGTTTTTAGGTGCTCCTCCCAAGTATGCGAGAAAATTACTAGGTCGTCTAGATAAACTTTCACTCCTTCTAGCCCTGCCGTTACAACATCCATCATCCGTTGAAATGTTGCTGGTGCATTGGTCATACCAAATGGAAGTACTTTATATTGGTATAAACCAAATGGCGTTACAAAAGAAGAGATTCTCTTGGCACTATCAGTCAAAGGGATTTGATAGTACCCCTTTAGAAGATCCAGCTTTGTCACGAACTTAGAATTTCCAACAGAGTCTATCATGTCCTCTATATGAGGCAAAGGATAAGAATCCTTTTGTGTCATGGAATTAACCTTTCGGAAATCCGTGCACATGCGATGTCCGCCATCTTTCTTCCCAACAACTATGCATGGGGATGCCCAGGGACTATCACTTGGCTCTGCAAGATTATTATCTAGTAAGAAATCGACTTCCTGCTTTAGTATCCTTAGCTTTTCATGTGACAGTCTGTAGAATGGCTGCTTAACTGGACGGGCACCTTCAACCAACTGGACATTGTGACTGGCTGCTGTGCAGGCTTTAGGGACATCTCCAAATATTTCTTTGAACTGCATGAGCAACTCTTTCACATCTTCTGCTTGGGTAAGAGATAAATGACTTAATTTAGTAGAAGGATTTTTAAGCATCAGAGTTCTGAATTTTGACTTCTTTGCCACTAATACAGAAGTCATCATATCCTTTACTTGTTACATTTTCAATGACCAAAGTAGGCACTTCATCTTTAGGGTGATATTCTTTAATCAAATTAACATGAACCAACCTCCGTGTCTTTCTCCGTCCAGGTGTAGCTATTATATAGTTAAGATCACTTTCCTTAGAAATAACTTGATAAGGACCTTGATACCTGGGTTCTAAAGGAGATTTTCTAACTGGTAAAAATAACAATACTAAATCACCTGGTTTGAAACTTCTTTGTTCAGAATTTAAATCATAGTTAATTTTCATTTTACTCTGGGATTTATTGAGAAATTTTCTAGATAAATCATGAGCTATTTTCAGTTTCCTTTGAAGTTTAGAAATGTAATCGTTAACACTAGATGTACTCTCATCATTAAACCAAGTTTCTTGCAATAACTTTAAGGGTCCTCTAATATCTCTACCAAACAAAAGCTCAAATGGAGAAAAACCTAGACTCTCCTGACACGTACTTCTTACCGCATACAACACGTAATTCAAACCTTCATCCCAATCCTTTTCTTGATCCATGGAGAATTTTGATAGCATATTCTTCAGAGTCTGGTGAAATCTTTCAAGTGCACCCTGGCTCTGCGGATGATAAGCACTTGAATGATACTGGGTTACACCAAGGCGAGTCATAACCTGCTGAAATAAGTCAGAAGTAAAATTTGCTCCCTGATCAGATTGTATTATCTTTGGGATACCAAACTGAGTGAAGAGTTTTTCCAGCACAGGCAGTAGCGTTTTAGTCTTTATGTTCCTTAACGGAACTGCTTCCGGATACCTTGTTGTTATACACATCATTGTCAGAATATACTGATTACCCTTTTTGGTTTTTGGAAGAGGACCCACACAGTCTAAGATCACCCTAGAAAATGGTTCGTCCACAACAGGTATAGGTCTCAAAGGAGCTGGTTTGATTGTCCGATTTGGTTTTCCAACTATCTGACAAATATGACAGGTCCTGCAAAATCTAGATACATCTTTATGTATACCAGGCCAATAAAAATATTTTAGTAATTTATACTCTGTTTTTTCTGATTCCCAAATGTCCACCCAAATTATTATGTGCTATACTTATTACCTTATCCTTGAAGCACGAAGGAATAACCACCTGATGTATAGCAAAATCATCTTCAGCTGGTACATCTGGAGAGCAGAATTTTCTCATAAGCAAGCCATCTTTGATGTAATAACAGCGACTTTCACTTCTACTGTCATCCTCACTTACTGCTAAAGAAAATAATTTAGATAAGTTAGGGTCTCTACCTTGTGCAGAAATCAATGTCTCCCTATTCATAGGAAAACAACCAAAGTCGGTGTCATCTGGTACATCACTTTCAGGTTCGTTCAAAACCTCAGTAGTTTCATGAAGAAAATCCTTATTAACAAAATCCATTTTATCATTTGACTTACTATCTTCATCCTCATGAAAAAATGAACTCAAATCAAATGACTTATCCAAAACATCACATTTGTCAGACTTCAAATTACTGGACCTTAAAAGACAAGCCTTCCTTGTCAAACTCATTGGTACCATCGCTACCATTTTGTGTCCTACTAACTTGACTCTAGTGACAACACAAGAAGGAAACAACTCAGGGGCTGCTGCCTCCAATTCCAAGGTAGGACTAATACCCAAAGGAGTAAAAGTAACCACTGGATTAGGAACAACTACTTCACCAGCAATATCATTACCAATCAAAAGTGACACCCTTCCACAGGTAATTCATCATGCACAGCAAGTTCCACATATTTGTTTGCAAATCCAGACTGTAGATAAATCCTTGCTAATGGAGAAACTACAGGCAATTGCCCAAGACCTTTAAGAACAACATGCTCACCAGTTAGAGTCTTTCCAATAAAAGGAACAGCACTCCTAACCACTATACTCTTACTAGAAGCCGTGTCTCTCAAAATCCTAACAGGTACTGGTTGACTGTGCTGACTATAAGAAACAAAGCCTTCACTTTGAAATGGTTCTAATGACTTCATACTGACTTCTGGTTGTCCAACATCTTCACCTTTCATAACTTCACTATTGTTGATTGCTAAGCTAACATCACCCTGATTGCCCTTCTTATTTTGCAAAAAATTCCTCTTAGGATTATGAACACAATTGGACACAGATTCGAACATTCAACCCTGAACTCTTTTTAAAATCAGGCTTATCACCAACATTAGACTTTGGTAATTTAGCATGTTCATCAATCTGTTCACAATTAGTTTGCCCTATGTGCTTCTGCACCCTACGTGAGTTCATTTGGCCAGCTCTGATATTGATTCTTTCGTCTTAGGGTTCACCAAAGAAAAATTCTCTGCTAATGAGGTTGCTTTCTTTAAACTGGTTACTTCTCTCTCGAGTAAATAGGTTCTGACACATGAAGGAATGCTATTCAAAAACTGCTCAAAAGTACGATTAACTCCTTCAAGGCATCAAAAGAATCTACTTTACTAGATTTTAACCACTTACCAAAAACTTATCAATAATGTGAGCAAACTCTGTA
Source organism: Macrobrachium rosenbergii (assembly GCF_040412425.1). Lineage (NCBI taxonomy): Eukaryota > Metazoa > Arthropoda > Malacostraca > Decapoda > Palaemonidae > Macrobrachium > Macrobrachium rosenbergii. Next base: position 35,519,656 of record NC_089787.1, on the reverse strand, counting down.
TATGTCATGTCCTGTTCCTTGCTAGTAGACCTAAATTTCACCCTATAGTACTCAGCAGTTATTTCATAAGAATCCAGAACAGCCTTTTTCACATGATCATAGTTTTCATGAAGAGGTGAAAGAACAGCACTATAAGTACTCCTGCCTTTCCCTTTTAAACTACGCTGAATTAAAGCAGTCCATTTACCTTGAGGCCAACCAAAACTAGTTGCAAGCTTCTCAAATTGTACAAAAATTCATCTGGGTCTGATTCATCAAACTCTGGAACCATTCTTATACATTTATAAATGTCAAATCTCTCATCACTTGAAGTATTTTGCACAATACCAAGCTCAGCTCTTTCTCTAGCAACAGTAGTTCATGCTGTTCCCTTTCCTTTTCTCTCTCATGCTCTCTTTTTAACCTTTCTAATTCTAGCTTCTTAATTATCACATTCACATCTCCAGATGCATCATCTTGCGGTACACAAAGATCAAGTGCAGATTCATCCACAATCTCATTATCTACCAAGCTTTGAACGACAGCATTCATAAGCAAAGATTTTTCCAATAGAGCTTCACTGGTATCTCGTAACACTCAGCTAATCTAATCCAATCATTTCTCCTTAAACCACGTCTCAAATCAGTTGCAGAGGGTCTAATTTAAATTCTTCTATATCAAAAGTAGCCATTATGTATCAATATCATACAAACACTTAATAGAAATTAGACTAGGCTGGATTAACAATGACCTAGAGTAGGTTAGGTTAGCAAAGACCTAGAAAGGTTAAGGTGGTATAGACCTGAAGAAGGGCTAAACCTAGTAAGTACAGATACACTAGAGCACTTATCAGAAACATAAGTAACATTAACTTATCAGGCATAATGCTAAGCACACAAAAACATTTTGATTACTGTTCATAGCCTATTATTAAGATAAAATCCCGGACAGGCCCCCAAATTCTGTTACAGAACACTAGGCTAGAATAAAACTAAATAGTAACAACTAACCTAATTTATCCAATTAATGAACAGTAACAGTTATCACCACCATAACAGAATAAAAGGAAAAACTTAGCAAAGAACATGACAATTAACAGATACATAGTAATATTACTCACGCAAACCAATATGTAAATTAATGAATAACAACTACCACTGGCCAAATGACTGACCATATAGTCAAATTAACCCCTAAGTCAACATTCTCAGGTTTTTAAGGATCCTCAAGTTTTACAAGAACAGTAAGTCAAGCAATGAAATACATGACAGATCAACTATTCCCCATGTTACCACTCCAGTACTCATTAACACTAGCACAATCCATAACACTCTGTCTTGTTCACACTCTCTTGCTTCTTGGATGTTAAGGTCCCTGCATTCTAGTACCTCCGTCACTCCATACGTCCAGTATTTTTAGAGATCCTGTCCACCTTCCTCCCAGCGATGCCTACCCCCGTAGGGTTTTAGGGCCGTCAGTGCACCTCATGCGGTGCACTGTAGGCATTACTTAAGGTTCTTTGCGGCGTGCCTACGGCCCCTAGCTGCAACCCCTTTCGTTCCTTTTTATCTACCTCCTTTCATATTCTCTTTCCTCCATCTTAATTCCCAGCCTCTGCTAACAATTGATTCATAGTGCAACTGCGAGGTTTTCCTCCTGTTAAACTTTTCAAACCTTTCACTGTCAATTTCCGTTTCAGCGTTGAATGACCTCATAGGTCCAAGTGCTTGGCCTCTGGCCTAAATTCTGTATTCAGTTCAATTCAGTCCAACGATTCCTAATTGTACCTTCTTTTCACCATCCTTTTATCTTTTATTCTTTCCACTTGGCCACACCATCTCAAAACATTGGTCCATGTGGACACATATGCTGACATTTTTACCACCTACAGATTTTCAGAAATATCTACATACGTGGCCAACGAAAGAAAAGTGCAGTATTCACAAGGAGTCCGTGTTTGTTAAATCTTTTTCATAATGGATGTATGATGCAGGCGAATTATTCGTTTGCATATGTGCCCACTAACCAGACGATAACGCTACTAAGCGAAGAAACAGCTATCAGCTATAAATTTTAGTTACTAAATAAAAGACACTGAGAAATTTCCCTTTTTATGGAAGAAGATATACTGTGCTAACAAACATAGGATTTCAATAAAGAAAATGAACTGCAAACAGCGCCATTGGCTTTCACAATTTCAGTGATAGTATATACTGTATATATATATATATATATATATATATATATATATATATATATATATATATATATATATATATATATATATATATATATATATATATATATATATATATATATATATATGTATAAATATATATTTGTATATGTATATATATATATATATATATATATATATATATATATATATATATATATATATATATATATATATATATAAGAGAGGAAGAGAGAGAGATAGAGAGAAAATTAAATGCGTATTTAAATGAAACGAGGGGGAACGTTAAAGTTTAATGTTTAGACTCGCATTTTTCTTAACTAGATTCATGACACGAAAGCACGAAGCCCGTTGTTTCTTATTAAGAAAATTGCAAGAGTATTTTCCACATATATAAGATTATATGATATTGTGTGTTGGTGTGTGTGTATGTGTGTGTGTGTGTAATGAATGTAAGTTGCAAAGCAATTCCAGTCAGTTACTATGTGTGTAAGTGTGTATGCGCGTTTTCCAGCCAACTTTTCGCAAAATAAAAATCTGTATTGTCCGATGTACCAAAAATTAGACCAATTTTCTTTTTTACTTAGAATTTTTTATTTTTTTTTTTGTTCAGTGCCAGCTTTTTTGTTCACGTCCCTTTGAAGGACAACCCGTCAGCTGTCAGCTAAAGCTATTAGTTTTGGGTTTAGATGTGAAAAGAAAAATGTTGTTTTTTTTTTTTTTTAATACCCAACATTGATCGAACGCTTATTTTGACTGAAAATTCACAATATTCAGCGAACAATTACCATTCTTACTATTAATTACCATTCTTACTATCACAAGTGTTGTTCCATGGTCGCTCCCTTACTTACGTATACTTCTCGTAAGGTATATTGCTTGCTGTCTGATTCATAACTCTTCAGATGACAAAAGGAACAATAGTGCATTTTGAATATATAATTAGTACGATTTAGGCAACTGAAGTAGAAACGAAACTACAAGATTTTCCAAAATATTCAAAATTTTATAAATCTATCCCTCTCGACACTCCTCTTTCCACTCGCTAGGTGACCTGTGTTCGAATCCCATGCAAACCTAATGCAATTAGGACTCTTTCTGTTGAAACGTAGGATAACCTAATTGGTGTGTTAACAATATGGTTGTCCAGTGATTGTAGGATGTCCCACTTGGTTATCGAGGAGGGTTTTAGGGTAAAAGCGTCTGTGCATGTGTGCGTGTGTGTGTATATATGTATGTATGTATGTGTACATGGATGAAATAAAGTCATGATGGTGTCTTCGCTTCACGATCTCATCAAACCTTTTTGGGATACGCTGATCACTGCGGGCAATGAATTCAGGTAAAAATAAAAGAAGATGCTTTTTCTCTTCAAAGTGTGATTCGAAACCAGGTGTCTATATATTCATATATATATATATATATATATATATATATATATATATATATATATATATATATATATATATATATATACATAATATTTATGCATATATATACATACGCATGAATATACACATACATATATATGCATATATAAATATACATAAATATATATGTATATATATATATAGATAGATAGATAAGGAGTAGTTCTGTAGGAAAAACATTCATCACTTAACTTGATTTAGATAAAGGTTATAAATGTATTCTTTGTTTTGGCCAATACAATTATTCATATCTACAGACATATAAAAACTATTTATATAACGGAGTTCCATTAAATCACAAAACCCGAAAGGTTCTTAATTTTTTTAGTTTCCACATGCAGTTTAGCTTCACAGATCCGAAAAACCTTCTTTAATTATCGTCAATATGAAAAGCTGCATTATACACACCATAGAAAAAAGTTCTCAATGTGAGCCAAAGAAATGAGTCAGAATGTTCCCAATTAAGTTAATTAGGGTAAAAAATATGAATGACAGCCTGCTTCAAAGAGTTATTTTTAGGAGAAAATCTTGAAAAGGAAATTCTAGAGTTTAATGTTTAATTACCTCCTAGGACTTTAATACACATCCTTTGAAAGGAGAGAAAATTAGACTGATCAAAAGGGGATTCAGCCTGTGCTCCGGGAGCCTTGTTTGTGCTAATTTAGATCTTGTACGTAAATAGCACCAGGAAAATGAGGATATCTAGATTATGACTCTCCGTCAGATCTTCTCCTTTAACGTGCTTTTTCCCATTTTTTGTATGCGGTAAGCACGATGCCTTCTTTTGAAGGACTTTGATTTGGCTTTGGGGTAGACCGTAGTCTCGATCGGCTGCCCTGCCTGACATCGCTTAGACCCCGGTAGCGTATGTACATGTATCGTAACCAAATCACCAGCTCCCTTTCTCCCAGCAGCGAGGAGATTGATGACTCTCAGTCAGATAAAAAAGATATAGAGCGATATTCAGTAATTTTGAATTGGTAAGTATCATTCCATGAATTTGAATTATGAGTACAATTCAGCGTTAAATAAAATCACGAGTGTGTACTGTTAAATTTTATACAAGAGAGAATACCCAAGTGGCCATTGAAGTTCTTGAAATACCACTTGTCATTCAATGCTCTTGAAATATCTTGTAATGGTGAGTACAGACTCAACGTCTTGAAGATGCTGAGTACCAATCAGTGTTCTGAAAATATCGAGTACTGTTAAACATTCTTCAGTTAGTGAGTGCCATTCAATGCTGTCATGCACCAGGTGTCAGTGCCACTCAGGTAATCCTACTAGCAATGTTTTGGGAAACGTGGTGAAATTGGTACTGCTATAATCTGTCTCCCGATTAGCTAATCTCTTGTCTGACTCCTTGAACATCTCATCTTTAAGGGATATTTCTGGCCTAAAATAGAAGACTGCAGTATCTGCAAAAATACAGAATGGAGTATGTAACGACCCGAGTGGGCCGTTAAGCAGGTTCTTTAACATACTCAGGACGGGGCTGTCTTGACTGACGGCAGATGCAACAAACAAAGGAGGGGAAAACAACAAAAACAATATAATGAGCTCAAAATTAATTTATTTACAATATTTACAAGTGAGTCAGGTCTGGTAAAAAGATAAAAACCACAAATACAAAAAAAAAGCCAAAAGGCAGCACTAAACAAAATCAAGTTAAATAAGCATTTAACTTCATAAATAAAAAGTAGCTTAAAAAAAAAGAGGCAAAAATAAACAACAGCAGGCAGAAAAAAAATACCAAACATACGTCCTCCATCGGGGCACCAAGACAGCCCTCAGCTGTACGGCAGGGACAAAAACCCACAAACCAGAAAACCCCGATGGAGACGTCAGGACAGCCTCACGCTGTCATCAAAGATGAGCAGCTCGTGGTCACACGACTACTCATGGTCACACTCCACCTCTACGACGTGCTCCACTTCGTAGGCGTGCTCCAATTTGCTGCTCAAAAACTCGACCAACGTCGACTCCAAAAACTGCCTGCTGCTGCTGCCACAACCGCTACCTTGGCTGCCCTACCAGACCCGACTGAAGACAGAAAAACGGCAGCTCACCACGAAAACATCAAAACAAAAAAAAAACTTGAAGGTAAGGAGGCAGCAATCCACAAAAGGGAACGAGCGGGGAACCAGCAGTTCCCGCAAAACCACCACTTAACGTGACACCTCCCCACCTAAAAGAAAAAAAAAAAAATTAATTTTTTTTTTTTACACTCATGATCCCCTCCAATGCCATAACAACCCCGCCAGCCAAAACAGAGCCATCCTGTCACGGTCGCCATTGTAACGACCCGAGTGGGCCGTTAAGCAGGTTCTTTAACATACTCAGGACGGGGCTGTCTTGACTGACGGCAGATGCAACAAACAAAGGAGGGGAAAACAACAAAAACAATATAATGAGCTCAAAATTAATTTATTTACAATATTTACAAGTGAGTCAGGTCTGGTAAAAAGATAAAAACCACAAATACAAAAAAAAGTCAAAAGGCAGCACTAAACAAAATCAAGTTAAATAAGCATTTAACTTCATAAATAAAAAGTAGCTTAAAAAAAAAAAGAGGCAAAAATAAACAACAGCAGGCAGAAAAAAAAATACCAAACATACGTCCCTCCATCGGGCACCAAGACAGCCCTCAGCTGCACGACAGGGACAAAAACCCACAAACCAGAAAACCCGATGGAGACGTCAGGACAGCCTCACGCTGTCATCAAAGATGAGCAGCTCGTGGTCACACGACTACTCATGGTCACACTCCACCTCTACGACGTGCTCCACTTCGTAGGCGTGCTCCAATTTGCTGCTCAAAAACTCGACCAACGTCGACCAAAAACTGCCTGCTGCTGCTGCCACAACCGCTACCTTGGCTGCCCTACCAGACCTGACTGAAGACAGAAAACGGCAGCTCACCACGAAAACATCAAAACAAAAAAAAAACTTGAAGGTAAGGAGGCAGCAATCCACGAAAGGGAACGAGCGGGGAACCAGCAGTTCCCGCAAAACCATCACTTAACGTGACACCTCCCCACCTAAAAGGAAAAAAAAAAAATTAATTTTTTTTTTTTACACTCATGATCCCCTCCAATGCCATAACAACCCCGCCAGCCAAAACAGAGCCATCCTGTCACGGTCGCCATTGTAACGACCCGAGTGGGCCGTTAAGCAGGTTCTTTAACATACTCAGGACGGGGCTGTCTTGACTGACGGCAGATGCAACAAACAAAGGAGGGGAAAACAACAAAAACAATATAATGAGCTCAAAATTAATTTATTTACAATATTTACAAGTGAGTCAGGTCTGGTAAAAGATAAAACCACAAATACAAAAAAAGCCAAAAGGCAGCACTAAACAAAATCAAGTTAAATAAGCATTTAACTTCATAAATAAAAAGTAGCTTAAAAAAAAAAGAGGCAAAAATAAACAACAGCAGGCAGAAAAAAAAATACCAAACATACGTCCTCCATCGGGGCACCAAGACAGCCCTCAGCTGCATGACAGGGACAAAAACCCCGATGGAGACGTCAGGACAGCCTCACCCTGTCATCAAAGATGAGCAGCTCGTGGTCACACGACTACTCATGGTCACACTCCACCTCTACGACGTGCTCCACTTCGTAGGCGTGCTCCAATTTGCTGCTCAAAAACTCGACCAACGTCGACTCCAAAAACTGCCTGCTGCTGCTGCCACAACCGCTACCTTGGCTGCCCTACCAGACCCGACTGAAGACAGAAAAACGGCAGCTCACCACGAAAACATCAAAACAAAAAAAAAACTTGAAGGTAAGGAGGCAGCAATCCACAAAAGGGAACGAGCGGGGAACCAGCAGTTCCCGCAAAACCATCACTTAACGTGACAGGTAAAATGGTAGATACTCCTTGCCTCACTGCTGATTTTGCAGATACTGCAAATGGGACCCCGTAAATACTCGTGGAAAGCAATGAAAAATCATTCTGAAACTGCAGTAACTTACGTATTAGTGTTTCACGAGCCCAGTAGGCGGCATATTTCTATTTCGAAAATTTCGCAGATACTGCAGTTTTCCATTTTAGTGCAGATTTCATTCTGCAGTTAATAACTCAAAGGTTTGAAATAACGTAAAGATTCAAACTGACTGGCATCTTTATTTCTTATGGGACTTTCAAGATTGGAGATGTTGTTAGATTATCGACGTCATTCATACTCTCTCTCTTTCATTCTACTTTCCCCCCTCTCTCCTAACAATTGTTAGGTAGTGCAACGGCAAGGTTTTGCTTGTGTTACACCTTTAAAACCTTTTCAGTTTTCCGGAAAAGAAAACCATTATGCCGGCTTTGCCTGTCCGTCCGCACTTTATTCTGTCCGCGCTTTTTCTGTCCAGGCTAGAGAGCTGCAAATTGGTATGTTGATCATCCACCCTCCAATCATCAAACATACCAAATTGCAGCCCTGTAGCCTCAGTAGTTTTTATTTTATTTAAGGTTAAAGTTAGCCATAATCGTGTTATAGGATAGGCCACCACCGGGCCGTGGTTAAAGTTTGACGGCTCATACAGCATTAAACCAAGACCACCGAAAGATAGATCTATTTCCGGTGGCCTTGATTATACGCTCTAGCGGCTGTACAGGGAACTCGATTGCGCCGGTTTCTTCGGCACATTTATTACTTGTTACTCTCAATTTCCCTTTCAGCATTGAGTGACCTCACAGGTCCCAGTGCTTGGGCTTTGGCCTGAATTTTATATTCCGGTGCATTCAGTTATTATTATTATTATTATTATTATTATTATTATTATTATTATTATTATTATTATTATTATTATTATTATTGTAATGCTATCAGGACGGAAATATTTTGATTATGATAAGTATTATTGACCGTTATGTAATTACATTCATATGAACCCACCCTTAAAGAATGGTAAATTTATTTGCGGAGTGAATATCCACAAGACAGACTGATCTTAAATGACGTAAAACCACAAACAAACAAACAAACAAACGAAAATTTAAAACACTGAAAAACCTCAGATATTTTTCGCTGCAAAATATTGCAAATTCTTGCAATAAGATCCTCCATGTTATTCTTAGCCAGACTGGAGCATGAAAATTTAGGATTGTGGAAGTATGTAAATGCTCAGTTTTATATAAAAGATTATTAGAGTTATATGATAAGCAAGTAGATAAAATGATGATTTAATGTCTCCAAAAACTAAGCTGAACCACATTGGACTATTTCAGGCACTGCAGCTAAAGCTTAGGCTTTGTATCTAGAGTGGGTAGCAAAAGTTTTCCAGATCGGAGGACTTATAGATTAAAAATAGAAAGGTAGATGATTAAAACATATATATAGAGTTTATAGGAGTCTGACCCCGTCCGTAATCCAAGATTCCCCGTAGGGGGTTAGTGCCGTCAGTACACCTCACGGGGTGCATTGTAGGCTTTACTAAAAGTTCTTTGCAGCGTCCCTTCGGCTCCTAGCTGCAACCCCTTTCACTCCTTTTACTGTACCTCCATTCATATTATCATTCTTCCATCTTGCTATCCACCCTCTCCTAACAATTATTTCATAGTGCAACTGCTTGGAGGTTTTCCTCCAGTTACACCTTTCAAACCTACCTACTTTCAATTTCCTTTCCAGCGCTGAATGACCTCCCAGGTCCCAGTGCTTGGCCTTTGGCCTAAACTTTATATTCCATTCCATTCCGTAATCCAAGATGGAATACTTTTATCAAACGGCAGTTTGGAGGTGGATAAAAAAAAAATATTCGTTAAGGGTAGATTTAGGGTTGACAGCTAACTTCGTTGCTATCGTATGGATGTTCATGAAAATTGCAGGGTTCTTTTATCACATGAAGGTCATGTGTCAGCCAAAATTTCATTACCCTAGGACAAAAATTGGCCAAGTTATAGAAAAAAAGAGAAAAAAAAATTATGTTTTTTGTTAGTAATAACTGGAAAACTACCAGAGATTTTCCCATCAAATTTTCAACATGAAAACTTAACAATAGTACAAACAAATTCATCAAGTCAAATTACCTAAAAAGAAAAGAAAAAAAAAAGATTAGTGAAGGGATGGATATCAATCCATTGAAAAGCTTTATATTAATTTAAAACGAATCTTCCACAAGATTTTTTTTATATATATTTTCTAAACTCAAGTGTTTTTGCTCATCAAAAATTAATGTTATAAAAATTGCTCTCTTTCTTGTAAAAGTAGAGCAGATAAAGATAGGTTTTCCGATGCAGTACAGTACTTTTATCTTCAAAATATGTTCAAAGTAACTTTTTTATGCCAGAATATCCCGTCCTCATAAGCGTGAAAATCTGCCTGTTTCTTATTTTCTCACTCGCCATTTTACGGGTTATTTTTCAGCGTTAAAAACGAGAGAGAGAGAGAGAGAGAGAGAGAATGAATCCGGGCTACATCCAAACCAGATGAAATGGATGCAAGGTAGGCGTTAAAAAAATATGTAAATGTAAAATGGTTGAGAATCGGAAAAAGGTTTGGAAAAATCAGGATAAAGTTGGGTGCTTTACTTTTTTTTATAAGTTTAAATGAAAATATCTATAGTGGGATGACAATATAAAGCTTCTTATTTCCTGTATACGAAAAAAAAAAACTGAGACTCTTCACCGTATATAGGGCCTTTTAAAGTTTGCAACATTTTCTATATTAAAAAAAATCACCTCGTCACATAATGCTCTTGGATATTTTAAGCCCCTTCTATATAAAAAGAAATTGTTACGTCTTTTTCAGACTATTTTATAAAACTCAGCTAAGTCGTAAACTTTTTGTTGTTTCATGCTTTCAGATTATTAATGTTTGATATTTCAATAGATAGTAAAACAGTATCCATGTCACCTTTTTTTTTGTGAATTATTGAAAAAGTGCAGTATTAATATTATTCGACAACATGATGAAAAGTCCATTTCGCTTCAGTGAAAGAAAATACGATTTATTTGATATTGTTCATAGTTTTTGCCACTCTAACGCTATTAATAATTTAAAACCTCCAATTATTAAGAAATAATAGACAAACTTTATTGATTTTACGCAAGTTCTGGCTGAATTATTAAAAAAAAAAAATATATATATATATATATATATATATATATATATATATATATATATATATATATATATATATAATTTTTTTTTTTTTTTTTAAATCGTCGTCATTTTGTCACTCTTGCTAACAAAGTTGGTGGGAGATTTTTTATTCGGCTGCACACGTCTTTTATTTCCTCTCATTTTTTCTGCACAAGACACCTCTAATAATTACTGATGGATTTCAAAAATATTTTTGTGAATGGACCGGACATAAAATAACTGATTCGAATTTGGGATAGACCGTTTTGATGAAGAATTTCATATAATAATAATAATAATAATAATAATAATAATAATAATAATAATAATAATAATAATAATAATAATAATAATAATAATAATAATAATAATAATAATGCTTTATTTCAGCTGTTGGCCATATTGCAGTATATATATACAAGAAAAATGCATTGTGAATATTACATTTAAAACATTTCTATACATCAGCCACAAGTTAGTAAGTGAAATGAAAAAACGCGTTCATTTACCCAAGCACCAACAGAACTTACACACGAACAAACATTCTTACACACGACTGATCCACACGCAAATACAATTTGCATTCAAACAACAATAAAACGTATAATTATAAGAACATAGTCACGTCAGTGAGTAAAACGAAGGTGCAGCTTACCCCAGTGAAAAAGCAAACGATAAATTGCAATAAACAAAGAAAAAGAAAAACAGGTTTTGGGTGACATCGACATGAAAATGTGATCTGAATGGCGGAGATATATACAAAAGCTGTGAATGTATGGGAAAGATGATGATAAAGCGAGAGAAAGAAAATGTGCAAAGCTAAAAATCAATATGATATGGATGGAAGAGGTATATACAAAAGCCGTGAATGTATGAAAGAAAAAGATGATGATAAAGTGAGAGGGAAAAAAAAAAAACTTTTGTAGAACTAAAAATCATACCGTCACAGTGAGAGCCATCATACTCATTCCGAGGAATGAACTGCAGTCAAAACCGACAATGACAGAAAATTAAAAATAGGAAAAAAAATTTCAGTCTAAAAATTTTGTCTAAAAAGTTTCAGCGGAAAAGCAGAGCTATGCTACTGGAAAAATAATGAGTTTAGACCAGTTAGTGCTGTGAAACAGAGGATTTTAGAGTCACATCACTATTATTCCAGGCAACGCTAATGGTACCCCGCAGGGGGATAGTGCCTACAGTGTACGTTTACGCTTTGCTTAAGGTTCTTTGCAGCGTCCCTTCGGCCCCTACCTGCAACCCCTTTCATTCCTTTTACTGTACCTCCTTTCATATTCTCTTTCTTCCGTCTTACTTCCCACCCTATCCCAACTATTGATTCATAGTGCAACTGCGAGGTTTTCCTCATGTTACACCTTTCAAACCGCCTATTGTCAATTTCCGTTTGTGCGCTGAATGACCTCATAGGTCCCGGTGCTTGGCCTTTGGCCTAAATTCTATATGCAATTCGATTCAGTTCAACACTCAAGGTATTTGTGCCATTCTCAACTCTTTTCAGTAGTGTTTACTCATTTGTATGTGGTTTATGCGAATTTTACGTTGAATTACGGATAATATTTAGTAGTTCAAACTTGCTTTTCGTGGTTGTTTGTGGTCCTAACTTCGGTTTTGGTTATGTAAGGTTTGATCATCTCTTTATTCTCGAAAAAACAATTCATTTTTTATAAGGACCAGCGCCGCAATATCTAAATTCCTCTAAGATATGCAACGTTTCCAAACTGATAATTGAGTGTTTTAATTCTTTGACTCGACTTCTGGAGCCTCATTCTCATCCATTACTGCTCATCCTTGACTCCTAATGTCTGTTGCTAGGTTCTAGGCACTAAATTTTGGAATGGCTTGGTTGGTAACATACCGATGCCTCTACAGGTTCGGATTATAATCCTATTTCATTATATCTTAGTTTTCTGTAAAAGAAAACTATTGAGATGTCTTTTTGTCCGTCCATCCGCCGTCAAATCTCAAACACTACTGAGGCCAGAGGGCTGCAAATCGATATGTTGATCATCCATCCTCTAACCATCAAAGAAACCAAATTGCAGTCTTTTTAGCCTCAGTAGTTTTTATTTTATTTAAGGTTAAAGTTAGCCATGATCGTGTGTCTGGCACCGCTATAGGTGCCAACAACACACGCCACCACCGGGCCGCGGCTGAGAGTTTCATACAGCATTATACGCTGTACAGAAAATTCAATTGTGCCGAAGAAACTTCGGCGCATTTTTTACTTATTATCAAACACGATGCCTCTTCATATTTCTGTTTTCCTTCTTAATGGAGTACTTATTCCTCTTGCTTAGAGTAGTATGTGCCTTTTAAAATTTTTTGTTTCTTTGTCTAACAGAAACTCGTTTATTTTCTCATATTTTCTTTAAGAATTAAAAGATTTTTTGTTATACAACTGAGATCTTATCCAACTCTTCGTAACTCTCCTTCTGTGTCGCGTCTTTCTCTGTCTTTTCTCCATTAAAGAAATTGAAGCTCCTTTCATTCATTTTCTCATATTTTCCTTTAAGAATTAATAGATTTTTGTTACATGTAACTGAGATCTTATCCACTTATGTGTAACTCTACTTCTGTATCGTTTCTCTGTAATTTCTTCTAAAAAAAATTGAAAACTGACATTCACCCCCCTCCACCACACCAAGAGTACCTAACATTTTGTGTTATTTCTTTTTTATTATTTTTTTTATGAAGAGAAACCGAGCGCATACGTCCTAAAAGTACTTGTTAAGATTCTCAAATGAAGACTTGCCCAATTGTCGGGTTAATTACTCGGGAAATACAGAAGAAGCCAAAGAATTCCACATTGAAGTGAATCGTAAGAAGCACTGATCAAGATGGCTGACTCTCGGGTTTGTGACTTCCGCACGGTAAGTTTGGGAACGTGTAACCTGTCCCATACAAGGACAAGAGATTACAGTTGTATTACCCTGGGAAACATTGCCCATCGGGCTTTGGCACGTGGTAACCATCTCTTTCGCCAGAGGTATTTTGTGGAATCCTGGAATTTGTTGTGTGGAACTGTAGGAATACTGTGTGGAATTATGGCATAGGGAATCACTCCTGGATCGTCCACTCCAGTCTTAGGAATTTATGGCCTTGTTCCTTGTTGTCGGATTCGTGTTTCTGTCACTCTTATTGTTGAAGAACAGGACTGCAATCATTTTATGAGAAAAGTTTGTCAAGAGAGAGACTAATCATTAATTATATTTCAGTATGAGATGTGGTGGTAATGTAATCTCTCCCTCTCTCTCTCTCTCTCTCTCTCGTCCTTTGTCTCTCCCACGCACAGTTATTTAGAAGAGTACGTATTCTTCTATTCTGCAAAATTTTTAACTTGTAAAACCTCAAAACTTCTCTCTCTCTCTCTCTCTCTCTCTCTCTCTCTCTCTCTCTCTCTCTCTCTCTCTCTCTCTCTCTCTCAAACAATTATTTAGAAGAGCATAGAATATTCTTGTATTTTGCAAAAGCTTTAACTTGTAAAACCTCTCTCTCTCTCTCTCTCTCTCTCTCTCTCTCTCTCTCTCTCTCTCTCTCTCTCTCTCTCTCTCTCTCTCTCAAACACAGTCCTTGACTACACACAATAAAAGGAGTTATGTTGCATTTCCAGTTGCATAGAACAACCATTTAAATTGCAGACTACCCCCAGCCCGCTACTATATTTTACGATCTTTTGGTTAATGCCCATCGTCGAGGGAACGGAAGAAATCCTTGGTAATGTATAGCGTTTATTTATTCACAAGCGGAGGAGAGAGTGCCAAGGCTGGTAATTGCGGGTAGAGGAGGAGTGGGCGGGTGGGTCATGTAGACAGTGTCCTGGAAAGGCGAATTCTAGCTTCCAGGATAATCAGAGCGCGCTGGACTTTGTGAAAATCCTCATGACCTGATTTTAGATGGTTTCAAACGTCGACCAGGGGAGGGTTGGTTTTATCATTTGTTTTTGTGCATTTTAGGCTTTCAGGTCAAGCACTGGGGCACTTTCGGCCTTTCAACGCTTAAGGTACATTATTATTATTATTATTATTATTATTATTATTATTATTATTATTATTATTATTATTATTATTATTATTATTATTATTCAGAGGTAAACCCTATTTATATGGAAAAAGGCCACAGGGGCCATTGACTTAAAATTCTAACTTCCAAAGAATATGGTGTTCATTAGAAAGAAGTAGGAGGAGGTAAAGGGAAATACAGAAAGAAGAGATCTCACTTATTAAAAAACAAAATATAAATTAATAAACAGATTAAAATGTATTAAAATGAAAGGAAAATAGTATTAGGATAGTAAAGCATCGCATCGTCGTTTGAACTTTTGAAGTTCCAGACAGTGTAAAAAATGGAGTTAAAATGTTTGGACAGCAAGATAAACTGATTTAGAAACAGGAGATAAAGTATAAAGATATAAAGGAGTAACTGAGAGAAAACTCCACAGTTGCACCAAGAAGTAATGGTTAAAGAGGTTAGACAGGAAGATTGAAGATATGAGGAAAAATAAAAAACTTAAAAGTGGGTGCAGCTAGGGACCATAAGGGATGCTTCAAACACCTTTTAGTAAGGCTTACAGTGCACCACGTGAGGTACTCTATGGCACTACCTACCTACCCCCGCCCCCTTTACGGAGAACCAGTAGAGGGGTTATTGGCCAAAAAGAAGCTTTGGGGCACATTTGAAATCTAGGATCTGTAGAAGTTTTGCAGTTAGTAATGTCTCTACAAAGAGTTGTGGGAAAGCTTTTAATATTTTGTTTTTATTACTTGCACACCCTTGCTGACTCCAGGATTGGATAGTTGCCGAAATCGAAATAGGTAAGTCATTTTCGTAAACACTGTGCAAGTTATTTTCACAGCGAGTATAATATAGCGATTAGATACTGGTGTTCCTTGATAGTCAGTTTGTAATTTTACATGATGTCCATGTTGTGTGTTTTATGTAGCAGATGTGCTGGATTACGTTTTAATTTTAGAATATAATTAATAGCTGAAAACGACACTAATTTGTTTTTAGGGATTAGGTAAAATCTTAGCGTAAATGGTACTTTTGGTTTAATTTTTGGGTTATTCGTGATGGTCGAAGTTACTTATACCGAAAGCGCAAATGACTATTTATAGGTCGTGGTCTGACCTTTTGTGAAATTCCTTTTATTAGGTGTTATTCAGAGGTAGTGCTTCTGCAGTATAAGGAAATTATTCACATGGTATTCAAGGTTTTTATTAGTGCAGGTAAAAGATTAATGCTGTTTGTTATTTGACGGTTAAATAAAGTAATAAAAAAGCACGAAGGCAAAAAACTTGGAACTGAAGTTTGTTTTCATTTAGTTCAACAGAATCGAACTGATTTTAGTTGATAGTTTCAACAAAATCACTAGGGACACGGAGCATATTATTTATTCTCAAAGAAATAAATCCAACAGGTCCAGGGAAGTATCATTAATTAGAAAATGAGAAACAACAAGAGAGAGAGAGAGAGAGAGAGAGAGAGAGAGAGAGAGAGAGAGAGAGAGACGCAAACTTTCCGTCATAATTTCGAATAATAAACAAGAATAAAAAAAATGTAAAGCCGTGATTTTCGTCCATCGTAACATCATCAACGTAACGGAGACAAATCCGGTAATCAGCAAAGAGATTTCAGATGGTGATTCTTATCAGAATCTACAGTAATCCGCGCAGTTTATTTAGATAACTGCGCGATTATGCGAGCTGCTAGTCAATTTCGTTTCATCTGCCGAGCTCAAGGTAAACTGATTCGTACCTTTTTATAGATACTTTGTACTTATGGTAGGATATATATTCGATTTGCCTACAGGAATAGTCTCCTTTTCACTGTTTCCCTATTTCGTGCCGTTCTCATTTGCATGTCCGTTGTATTTTTTTCCGTCTTTTTGTATATATATTTTTTTAAAGCCTGTTGCTATTTAGGCTTCGGTAATAGTGAAACACTCGTTTTAGTTTTCTGTAAAAGAAAACTATTGTGCTTGCTTTGTCTGTCCGTCCGCACTTTATTCTGTCATCACTTTTTTCTGTCCGCACTTTTTCTGTCTGCCCTCAGATCTTAAAAACTGCTGAGGCTAGAGGGCTGCAAATCGATATGTTGATTATCCACCCTGCAATCATAAAACACACCAAATTGCAGCCCTCTAGCCTCAGTAGTTTTTTTTATTTTATTTAAGGTTAAAGTTAGCCATAATCGTGCTTCTGGCAGCGATGTAGGATAGGCCACCACTGGCCGTGGTTAAAGTTTCATGGGTGGCGGTTCTTATAGCGTTATACCAAGGCTACCGAAAGATAGATATGTTTTCGGTGGCCTTGATTATACGCTGTAGCGGCTGTACAGAAAACTCGATTGCGCCAAAGTTTCATGGGCGCATTTTTTACTTGTATTTGCCTCAACATTTTTGGAAATTTTTCCAGCATTATTGGAATTCATCCAGTATTGTTGGCTTTTTTTGACATTATTTTTTTATACAATATTATTAGACGTTTTTAACGGGATTAGACTTTTTTTTAAATTATTGGACTTTCTTCAATATTATTAAAATGGACCTTTAATAATGTTCCTAAAATTTTTTTTTTTTTTACAATATGGAACTTTTTACGTATTATTACACTTTATAACATCGCTGGACTTTTTCCAACGTTGATTGAATGTTCCTAAAATTACAGTTATTTTTTTTAATACAGTGGTCCACTTCACATATATAACTATTAAAACAGTTAATATTTAATAATAATTACAAACTGTCAAGTAAAAATGTTCTGCCTATAATAATAATAATAATAATAATAATAATAATAATAATAATAATAATAATAATAATAATAATAGGTTTCCCAGGGTCAAGTAAAAATGTTCTGCCTAGAATATTTAATAATAATAATAATGATAATAATAATAATAATAATAATAATAATAATAATAATAATAATAATAATAATAATAGGTTTCCCAGGGTCAAATAAAAATGTTCTGCTTAGAATAATAATTATAATAATAATAAAAATAATAATAATAATAATAATAATAATAATAATAATAATAATAATAATAGTAATAATTATAATAATAATAATAATAATAATAATAATAATAATTTTTATTATTATTATATTATTATTATTATTATTATTATTATTATTATTATTATTATTATTATTATTATTATTATAATCCTCAAGACAAAAACATATATCACAATCTTTATTGCTTCTATTCTTAGGGAATATATTTCAGGAATTCGGAAAAGCCTGACACTGCAAGAACATTTTCCCCCAACTTGTTTCTCGATCTTTTTATCTTTTTGAATTTTATTCTCTTTTCTTCTTTATCTCGCCGGAATGCAGGTAATTTTTTGACACCTCCCTCTTTTACTCGTTTATTTTGTTTGCAGTTTTTTTCGTTTTTGTGTTTTTTTTTTATTGCTGTAGTTTTTTTTAAAGCCTTCAGGTGGATCGAAAGAGGATTTGTATTTAACTTCAGTATTACTGGAAATTTTCAACGGTACTGGGCGTTTGTTAACATTATTATTGAGTTAACATTATTGTCTATCAAACATTAGCACACTTTTTAACATTAGTAGACTTTTCAACATTAGTAGACTTTTTAACATTAGTAACCTAACATCATTTGACTTTTTCCATCATTATTGACGTTTCCCATATTATTCGACTTTTCCCAACGGTATTTTCCTTTTGAAATTAACAGTCATTGTCTATATTATTGGATTTATTTTAAAAAAATTAGCTATTTAACATCATTTGAGTTTTTGCAACATTGGTTTTTAAACATTTTGTAAGTTTTTAAAGCATGATGGGCCTTTTTAACATTGTATATTAGACTTATACATATTATTCGACTTATTCCGTCGGCTTTTGAAAATGATTAGACATTTTTCTTATGTTATTGGCTTTATAGAATTGTTAAGCTCTTTTCCAACTTTATTGATAATTTAACATTATTTGACTGTTTTCCATACTACTAGACTTGTTCCTACTTTACTAGCTTTTTATGATTATTAGACTTTTTCCAAGTTAATGGAATTTTTAACATTATTAGGGTTTGTGTCTATCATTCGGTTTTTTTTTTTTAAACATTAATTGATGTTTACCATTACTGGACCCCTTCCACATATTATTGGACTTTTCCAAACGTTAACTGATTAAAAAAAAAAAACAGGAATTGCTTGTTGCATTTAAAGTATTTACACTCAGTGGACTGATATTTTTATTAAACTGTCATGAAAATTATAAATAAATGTTCGTCTCAAGTATTAGCATCTCCGAGGCTTAGACTGGAATATTTTTAGTTGGTAATAATAATAATAATAATAATAATAATAATAATAATAATAATAATAATAATAATAATAATAATAATAATGGAAATATTCCCACCCCCAAAAAAAAAAAAAACACGGCAAAATCCTCGGATGCATATTCTTAACGTATTTTACAATTAGGAAATATATCTGAACCTGTACCCAGGAAATTGGTAGGAAACCTCACACAGCAAGAATAGTTTCCCTCGAACTTTTCCCTTCATTCTTTCCCCTTTATCCGCTTTTAATTCTCTCTCTCTCTCTCTCTCTCTCTCTCTCTCTCTCTCTCTCTCTCTCTCTCTCTCTCTCTCTCTCTCTTTTATCTCGCGGGATGCAGGCGCTTTTCTGACACCTGCCCGATGCAGTCATTTTAATTCTGTTCGTGTTTTTCTTATTTTTCGCTCACATTCCTACCTTTCTGGTTTTCTTTGTTTTTATTTAAATATTAAGTTATTTGTGTTATTTCTTTTATAGTTTTAAAGCCTCTAGGTACCGTACTTTAAGCTCTACTTATCATCGTTTTGGTGTTGCTTCAAAATGACTGGTATTGTTCCAGTATTGTTGCTGTTTTTAACATTATTGGTCCGTTTTAGTCTTTTTCGAGTGTTGCCCAATATTATTATTTTTTATTACTATTATTGGGTCTTCTTTCATATTACTGAACTTGCTGTAACTTTACTGGACCTCTCATAATATTGCGTTAAGTTTTCAATATTATTTGACAGTGTACATATATGTAAGCACTAAAATTAATTCAATGCAGTGCCTATGTTTACAATTTGGGCATTTAATTTAATGAACTGGGGTCTCAAGCTTAGTAATAGTCAAATGTTAGATTAGAATTGCTGTATTTGCTGATAATAATAATAATGGAAACATACAAACGAGTGAAAAATTTGCCGAATTGTCATTAATAATAATAATAATAATAATAATAATAATAATAATAATAATAATAATAATAATAATAATAATAATAGGTTTCGCAGGGTCAAGTAAAAATGTTCTGCCTATAATAATAATAATAATAATAATAATAATAATAATAATAATAATAATAATAATAATAATAATAGGTTTCCTAGGGCCAAGGAAAAATGGTCTGCCTAGAATAATAATAATAATAATAATAATAATAATAATAATAATAAGTTTCCCAGGGTCAAGTAAAAATGTTCTGCCAAGAATAATAATAATAATAATAATAATAATAATAATAATAATAATAATAATAATAATAATAATAATAATAATAAGATTTCCCAGGGTCAAGTAAAAATACTAATAATAATAATAATAATAATAATAATAATAATAATAATAATAATAATAATAATTAGGTTTCCCAGTGTCAAGTAAAAATGGTCTGCCTATAATAATAATAATAATAATAATAATAATAATAATAATAATAATAATAATAATAATAATAATAATAATAATAATAATTAGGTTTAATAATAAAAATGGTCTGCCTAGAATAATAATAATAATAATAATAATAATAATAATAATAATAATAATAATAATAATCCCTCTAGACAAAAGCCTAAGTCACAATCTTGATTGCTTCTATTCTTAGGGAATATATTTCAGGAATTCGGAAAGGCCTGACACTGCAAGAACATTTTCCCCCAACTTGTTTCCCGGTCTTTTTGTCCTTTTCGAATTTTATTCTTTTCTTCTTTATCTCGCCGGAATTCAGGTAATTTTTTGACACCTCCCTCTTTTACTTTTTTTTTATGCAGTTCTACTTTTTGTTTTTGTGTTTTTTTTATTTTTATTGTTGTAGTTTTTTAAAGCCTTTAGTTGGATTAAACGAGGACTTGTATTTAACTTCAGTATTACTGGAAGTTTTCAACGGTACTGGGCGTTTCGTAACATTATTATCGAGTTAACATTATTGTTTATTAAACATTAGTAGACTTTTTAACATTAGTAGACTTTTTAACATTAGTAGACATTCAGAATTGGACTTTTTTCCAACATCATTGACGTTTCCCATCTTATTCGACTTTTACCAACAGTATTCATGTTGAAATTAATAGCTATTGTTTGTATTGCTGGACTTATTTCCAAAACATTAGCTTTTTAACATCATTTTTGAGATTTTGCAGAATTGGCTTTTGAACTTTTTGTAAATTTCTAAAGCATGATCGGCCTTTTATTATCATGCATTAGACTTATAATTATTATTCGACTTATTCCATCGGCTTTTGAAAATTGTTAGACATTTTTTTATGTTATTGGCTTTTTTAAATTATTAAGCTCTTTTCCAATTTTTTTTTTATAAATTTAACATTATTTGACTGTTTTCCATACTACCAGACTTCTTTCTACTTGATTAGCTTTTTATGATTATTAGACTGTTTCCAAATTGATGGACTTTTTAACATTATTAGAATTTCTGTATATATCATTCAGTTTTTTCAACATTAATTGAAGTTTACCATTACTAGACCCCTTCTCCATATTATTGGACTTTTCCCAACATTAATTGACTTTTCAAAAAAAAAAAAAAAACAGGAATTGCTTGTTGCATTTAATGTATTTACACTCAGTGGATTGATATTTTTATTAAACTGTCATGAAAATAATAAATAAATGTTCGTCTCAAGTGTTAGCATCATCATCATAATAATAATAATAATAATAATAATAATAATAATAATAATAATAATAATAATAATAATAATAATAATAATGGAAATATTCCTCACTCCCCCAAAAAACACGGCAAAATCCTCGGATACATATTCTTGATGTATTTTACAATTAGGAAATATATCTGAACCTGTACCCAGGAAATTGGTAGGAAACCTCACACAGCAAGAATAGTTTCCCTCGAACTTTTCCCTTCATTCTTTCCCCTTTATCCGCTTTTAACTCTCTCTCTCTCTCTCTCTCTCTCTCTCTCTCTCTCTCTCTCTCTCTCTCTCTCTCTCTCTCTCTCTCTTTTATCTCGCGGGATGCAGGTGCTTTTCTGACACCTGAGCGGTGCAGTCATTTTAATTCTGTTCGTGTTTTTCATATTTTTCGCTCACGTTCCTACCTTTCTTGTTTTTTTTATTTTTATTTAAATATTAAGTTATTTGTGTTGTTTCTTTTATATTTTTAAAGCCTCGAGGTACCGTACTTTAAGCTCTACTTATCACCGGTTTTTATTGCTTCAACATTGCTGGTAATGTTCCAGTATTATTGATGTTTTTAACATTACTGGTCGTTTTAGGATTTTTCGAGTGTTGCCAAATATTATCAGTTTTTATTACTATTATTGGGTCTTTTTTCACATTACTGAACTTGTTCTAACATTATTGGACCTCTCATAATATTGCGTTGATTTTTCAGCGATAAAATGAATTAATTGCAGTTCGTATACTTACAATTGGTGGGCATTTATTTTAATAAACTGGTGTCCCAAGTATTAGCAATTGCCAAATGTTAGATTAGAATTGCTGTGTTTGCTGATAATAATAATAGTAATAATAAAATAATAATAACAAAAAGTAATAATGCATACAAACCGAAGTTTCTTCGGCGCAATCGAGTTTCCTGTACAGCGTAAAATGTTGTATGCAACTCGCAGCCACGGCCCATGAAACTATCAGCCGCGACCCGTGAAACTTTCACCCACGGCCCGGTGGTGGCCTGTGTTGATGGCACCTATATCGGTGCCAGGCGCACGATCATGGCTAACTTTAACCTTAAATAAAATAAAAACTACTGAGGATAGAGGCCTGCAATTTGGTACGTTTGATGATTGGAGGATGGATGACCAACATACCAATTTGCAGCCCTTTAGCCTCAGTAGTTTTTAAGATCTGAGGGCGGACAGACAAATAACCATCTCAATAGTTTTCTTTTACAGAAAACTAAAAACGACGCCCAAATTCTGAGGCGTATTCTTGATGCATTTTACAAAGCAAGAGTATTTCTCGTCGGCTTTCCCCGAGGTTCTTTTACTTTTTCTGGTTTTTACTTTTTTTTTTAATATCTGGGATGGAATTAATTTCTGACACTTCTTCATTTCTTGTTTTCCTTCTTGTCCAGTTTAAAATTTTTTTCTTTACCTGCTTAAGGCGTCTGTAGTAGTCGTTTTCAATTTACCTCAATATTATTGGACCTTTTCCAACATGACTGGTCTTTACCAACAGCATCAGTTTTCTTAAAACATTATCAAACCTTTTCCAACATTGCTGAAATTGTTATGCCAACATTTACTCTATTCGTAATTGGTGGATAGACATTTTAGCGATCTGATACAGCAGTTATACTGAAATGCTCATTTCAAACTTTTACTCTATTCACAATTGGTGGATAGACATTTTAGCAAACTGATGCATCAGTTATATTGAAATGCTCATTTCAAACATTTACTCTATTCATAATTGGTGGATAAACATTTTAGCAAAATGATACAGCAGTTATGTTGAAATGCTCATTTCAAACATTTACTCTATTCGTAATTGGTGGATAGACATTTTAGCAAACTGATACAGCAGTGATTTTGAAATGCTGTTTCAAACTTTTACTCTATTCATAATTGGTGGTTAGACATTTTAGCAAACTGATACAGCAGTTATGTTGAATTGCTTATTTCAAACATTTACTCTATTCATAATTGGTGGATAAACATTTTAGCAAACTGATTCAGCAGTGATATTGAAATGCTATTTCAGACATTTATTCTATTCGTAATTGGTGGATAGACATTTTAGCAAACTGATAAAGCAGTGATTTTGAAATGCTATTTCAAACATTTACTCTGTTCGTAATTGGTGGTTAGACATTTTAGCTAACTGATACAGCAGTTATGTTGAAATGCCCATTTCAAACATTTACTCTATTCGTAATTGGTGGTTAGACATTTCAGCAAAATGATACGGCAGCTATATTGAAATGCTCATTTCAAACATTTACTCTATTGATCGATAAACATTTTAGTAAACTGATACAGAAGTTATGTTGAAATGCTCATTTCAAACATTTACTCTATTCATAATTGGTGGATAAACATTTTAGCAAACTGATGCAGCAGTTGTATTGAAATACGCATTTCAAACATTTACTCCATTCGTAATTGGTGGTTAGACATTTCAGCAAACTGATACAGTAGTGATATTGAAATGCTATTTCAGACATTCACCACCAGACTTAATTTTATGGTTCGATGAATCTTAGTTAGACGAAATCAATATCAAAGAGATGTGAGTTATCTCTTCCTAATTTGGTTTCATCGATGGAATTCGGTGGGTTAATTGCTTATTTTTATTTGTCTATTATTTATTTTTTTTAAATTAGGGTCCCAGTGCCATGATCAACGATGCCAGAAATGAATCATTTGATGAAATAATTTTCCGGAATTATGGGCAGTGTTGGCAAAGTCGATGAGACGTGCATGAGTGTGTGATGTTGACATATAATATGTTTTATACCATTCCCTAGTTGCTGAAGGAATTGATTAATCTTCTTCGTCGCGGAAGAAATTAGATGAGAGCTCTCTCTCTCTCTCTCTCTCTCTCTCTCTCTCTCTCTCTCAATTTGTGTGCTTTGTGGATATTAACCATTTTTTATTTTCATCGTTTATTTAATTTGTTTTTTTTTTATTTTTTCATTTTTTCTTTTTTCATTTCTTCATTTTTTCATTTTTCATTTTTTCATTTTTTCATTTTATTTGCGTCCCTGACAGATATTCCATATAAATTCACATGTCTATTTATATCTGACTGTATTTCACTGAATTTGTCCTCATTTCTCCCATGGGTCCGTAACGTACTTCGAAAATTTGATGTGCTTCTTTACTGCACACATTTGTTCCTTATTTTGTGGTTTATCATCTACATCGTATATAATATTATATGCTTTATTTACAGGTAACTTTCTTTTCTTTCTCCCATTCTCTTATGTATACATGTATACTAGAGATCTATGGCAGTTTGTTAGTGACTTTTTATAATCAGGAGTTTTTTTTCACTTGGGCAGCATGTGTGTTCTGATGATAGTCTGAACTTTTTCCTCAAAAAAAAAAAAAACGATTTACGATTATTTTTATAGAAACGGGTGCCAACAACTGTCATGGGTACGTATATATATATATATATATATATATATATATATATATATATATATATATATATATATATATATATATATATATATATATATATATATATATATATATATATATATATAATAATGTGTGTGTTACAGGCAAATAGCGAAATGCACTTAGGGACATTTGATCGGTCCCCCAGGGCTAATACTAAACTCGGCGAAACAGTGACTCACCTACACTGTTTTCCCGTGTTTAGTACTAGCCCCTAATGGGGTCAAATGTATTTCGCCGACTTTAGTACTAGCCCCTGGGGGATCAAATGTCCCTAAGTGCATTTCGCTATCTGCCTGAAATTTCAGGCAGTTCGTGAAATGCCTGGTTTCGCTGTCTGCTTGCAACATATATATATATATATATATATATATATGTGTGTGTGTGTGTGTGTGTGTGTGTGTGTGTTCGTGTATATATAAATGTGTATGTACCTGAATGAAACACAAAAGCCAACAGCATTGGCAGCCTTCTACCCTTACTATCCCAGACCTGAAAAAAACTATAAATAAAAAAAAATAAGAAGCGTGAATTTTATGTCAAAGACGGAGAGATGGGTTTCGGAGGAAAAATTTAATACAAAAAATATAACAAGTAAAAAATGCACCGAAGTTTCTTCGGCGCAGTCGAGTTTTCTGTACAGCCGCTACAGCGTATAATCTATCTTACGGTGGTTTCGGTATAATGCTGTATGAGTGGCGGCCCATGAAACTTTAACCACGGACGGAGGTTGCCTATTTTATGTCTTCGCCAGAAGCACAATTATGGATAACTTTAACCTTAAATAAAATAAAAACTACTGAGGCAAGAGGGCTGCAATTTGGTATGTTTAATGATTGGACGGTGGATGACCAACATACCAATTTGCAGCCGTCTAGCCTCAGTAGTTTTTAAGATCTGGGGGCGGACAGGAAAGGTACGGACAGTATAAAGTGCGGACGGACAGACAAAGCTGGCACAATAGTTTTCTATTGTGGAAAACTCAAAAATTAACCTGTGGATGTGAAGCTCAGGCGTTTTAATGACTCACCCAGAAATTATGTAATGATCGGGGGTCATTTACCCAGCCACAATGGGCACACAGCCAAATCATTCCAAGTGTTTAGGTCCCCTAAGCGGAATGAACCTAATTAAGCATTCATTATTGCCTTCACGAAGCACTCCGCTAACATTCCTTTAAAGAGCGGATTACGTATCTGCCGGGATGGATTTAAATTCGTTTTATTGGTCACTAACACCTAACACGAACACCCAGTCCTCGGTAATTCCCGGATTTATGAATCAATTACACTCCGCACCAATACAGCATTAGAATAACGGCCGGGTGAATGACTCTTTTAGGGGTGGAAACGCGTCGTTATGGAAGCCATAAGGAAATGTTTCTCCGTCAAAAACCGACATGAG
>NC_089787.1:35468123-35488123 GCF_040412425.1 Macrobrachium rosenbergii | reverse complement strand
TATCTTTGTGTATTACTTTTTGCCAGATAGGTAACTGATAACTCATTATATCATTATATGCTGGATAGGTAACTGATAATTTATTGCTTTTGTAACTGATAATTCATTTATATTTTGTGTATTACTTTTGCTGGATAGGTAACTGATAATTCATTATATCTTTGTGTATTACTTTTGCCGGATAGGTAACTGATAATTCATTATATCTTTGTGTATTACTTATGCTGGATAGGTAACTGATAATTCATTATATCTTTGTGTATTACTTTTGCCGGATAGGTAACTGATAATTCATTATATCTTTGTGTATTACTTATGCTGGATAGGTAACTGGCTTGCGTAAGTTGTGTTTTCTGTGCATAATTGACAAGTTTAAAATGACAACACTAACTCAAAGATTATGTATAGAACTTCACATTTCACAACTATGCAAAACGCCGCTTCTCACGAGAATTTTGTCCATTGGGCCTGATTTATATGTGCAACTTTTTAGTTTTCTGTAAAAGAAAACTATTGTGCCGGCTTTGTCTGTCCGTCTGCGCTTTATTCTGTCCGCACTTTTCTGTCCGCCTTCAGGTCTTAAAAACTACTGAGGCTAGAGGGCTGCAAATTGGTATGTTGATCACCCACCCTCCAGTCATCAAGCATACCAAATAGCAGCCCTCTAGCCTCTGTAGTTTTTATTTTATTTAAGGTTAAAGTTAGCCATAATCGTGCTTCTGGCAACGATTTAGGATAGGCCACCACCGGGCAGTGGTTAAAGTTTCATGGGCCGCTGCTCATACAGCATTATACCGAGACCACCGAAAGTTAGATCTATTTTCTGTGACCTTGATTATACGCTGTACAGAAAACTCGATTGCGCCGATGAAACTTCGGCGCATTTTTTACTTGTTTCATATTCGTCCAGTTCGATACGGAGATTTTGAAAGCACTGGATGATTTAAGCCGATAGGGTTATTTTTATTTCAGAAAGAAGTAAAACACTTCAAATACTTTAAACTAGAATAAATTCACAGCCAACACCTAAATCACTGTATAGGTGGGCAAGCAATTTACGGCGTAAAGAAATAGAGAAGAATATGGACTTATATTTATTTAAATTCATTCTACCGATAGTTATGAAAGTAGAGGATTAACCGAAGAGAGAGGGGAGGAGAATAGATAGAAGAAATGAAAGTGCATGGAGGGAGAAGATAAGAGATTGGCTAAGTCAGTTTGGAAGAGGATCGATTGAGCAATGCAAGGGGGAAAGTGCTGTAAGATAAGATTGCAGCTGTATGGAGAGAGAGAGAGAGAGAGAGAGAGAGAGAGAGAGAGAGAGAGAGAGAGAGAGAGAGAGAGAGAGAAGGATAAATTCATATAAAAAGAAAATTGAACAAAGGAAAAAGAATTGAAAATAAAATTTCAAAGAGCGAGAGAAATAGAAATATACTTGAAAATGAAAAAAAGGTTGAGCAGGAGAGAGAGAGAGAGAGAGAGAGAGAGAGAGAGAGAGAGAGAGAGAGAGAGAGAGAGAGAGAGAAGGATAAATTAATAAAAACAAGAAAATTTATAAAAAATTAAAACTAATATTAAAGATTCAGAGAGTGAGAGAATAGAAATATGCTTGAAAAAAAAAAAAGGATGAATAGGAGAGAGAGAGAAAGAGATTTTCTTTCGTTGACAATTGACAGATCACAGATACAACATAAACTTCTTTGTAAATTCCACAGAAATGAACACTTTCAAGACTTATAAAAAACTCTGAAACTCTTTCCTGGTCCTCTAATCGGCTTAACAAGACTATTTGGGCGGGCCAGGTCTATAAAGGGTAATTTGATCAGCAAAGCTTTATAGGGAAGGGTCGAGGGAGGGAGCAAACTTCTGAACTTCAGGGCGTTCGTGACTTGGATGGTGTAATTCCCGTGTGTCTGATGTAGTATTGTTTTATTTATGTATGCATATGTGTGTGTATATATATATATATATATATATATATATATATATATATATATATATATAAAAATTATTTGTATATAATAAAATTATTTGTATATATACATATATACACACACAGTCACGTGTGGAACAGAAATAAATTTCTGACCCACATCAGGATCGAATCCAGGTCTTTCAATTGAAAGACCAGACCACTGCCAACCAGGCCACACGAAGTCATAAAAGAAGTTGGAACCTAAGTACCACTGTACCTAAGACTTTACCTGGGCAGGACCTGGGTTCGATCCTATGTATATATATATATATATATATATATATATATATATATATATATATATATATTATATATATATATATATATGTGTGTGTGTGTGTGTGTGTGTGTGTATAATATGTATAATATATTATAGACAGATAGATAGATAATTAGGTAGAAAAAGTTGTGTTCCTGCCATATTCTTTGATAGTTGTGTTTTACAAACAAATGAGTATAAGGATTGTATATATAAGGATTGTATACATTCCAGCAAACCCAGTTTCCCAACCAACAATCAATGACCAGATTCCACTATACAAGTATGGATATTCCCACGGAATCACTGTTATTTCTCGGGTCTTATTTATGCCCAAAATCCCATGCGCTAGACTGGTAATGTTTGTTGCAAGTTTGAGGAACCCTTCGGAATTTTTGCGAGCCCTGGACTCAACAGCCGTTTCTCTCTGGGCTTGAGAACTACATAAAAAAAAAAAATATATAAAAAAAAATATATATATATATATATATATATATATATATATATATATATATATATATATATATATATATATATATATATATATATATATATATATATATATATATATATATATATATATATATATGATATATAATAATGGCAGTTTTATGGAATTGCAGTTTTATGGAATTTAATTGGAAGTTTACCTCCGGAAATCATATGTAAAATCTTTTAATAATCTCGGTCATTATTCTCGAACCCAAACGCCCATATGACCAGCCACCTTTTGCCAGTTTCTAGCTAAGACCCGAAGAAAACAAGAAACAAGTACAAAATGCGCCGAAGTTTCTTCGGCGCAGTCGAGTTTGCTGTACAGCCGCTCCAGCGTATCATCAAGACCTCAAAAACATTATCTTTCGGTGGTCTCGGCATCATGAGCCGCGGCCCATGAAACTTTAACCACGGCCCGGTGATGCGTCATCCCAGATTGTTGCCAGAAGCACTATTATGACTAACTTTAACCTTAAATAAAAAAAAAAAACTACTAAGGCTAGAGGGCTGCAATTTGGTATGTTTGATGATTGGAAGGTGGATGATCAGCATACCAATTTGAAGCCCTCTAGCCTCAGTAGTTGTTAAGATCTGAAGTCGGACAGAAAAAGTACGGACAGCATAAAGTACGGATGGACAGACGGAGCCGGCACAATAGTTTTCTTTTACAGAAAACTAAAAGGTGAAGGGAGGTAAACGATGGGACTTTATTTTACTAGAAGCCATAGACCTGTCTCTTGAAGTTAATTTAGTTATGAGATTAAGGAAGAACAGGAGCAGGAAGCAAATTCCATATCTTGACAGTTGAAGGAAAAAATATAGCCGCTAAACCATGTAATCCCAGGGGAATTGCAGAGTTCTGCACAGAAAATGTGAGAAGAGGTTGTCTGGCGAACGTTGCATTAAAAGAGTAATAACATTCAACACAAATCATCAATAAGCACTTTATTATTATTATTATTATTATTATTATTATTATTATTATTATTATTATTATTATTATTATTATTATTATATCGGTAGATGAAACCTATTCACATGGAACAATCACACCAAAGGGGCCACTGACTTGAAATTCAATCTTCCAAAGAATGTTGGTTTCAACCTCCCACCGCAGACTCCACACTGCAGCAGTAACTGATCATGAAGCAGAGCCAGTAAGGATTTTATATTGATAAAGTTAAATGAGTCTGTTATGAAATTCGATTTTGATATTCTTATATTGGAAAGTGGTTTTATGGCAGTAATATCACTTAATTTTTATTTGCGCTATTCATTTTCTCTTTTGAGAGAGAGAGAGAGAGAGAGAGAGAGAGAGAGAGAGAGAGAGAGAGAAATTACTTTGTTGATGGATCAGAAACCATTTAATTAAAATCCTCAGAGGGGAGGCTGAATGCATCCCCCCTTCAATATGCGAATTTTATTTTACTCACTTTTTCCCGGAAAGGTCAGTAATTGCTTTAAGGACTTGTAATCTCATCCTGCAAACACTTACCTGTCAATAAAGTTTTTTTTTTCCTCTTTATTTTGAGAACATTCAACAGATAAATATCCTTATTTTGATAAACTGTTTGCACTCATCCTGCAGTTTTTTGTGTTTAGTAAAGGTGTACTTTTATGTAGAAGTAAATTTTTGAATTGTAAAGGTAATTGGTAATTTTAAATACAGCCAAAAGGTAAACAGGAATCCGTCTGTTAACTGATAAAGCTGTACTTTTATTTAAAATGAATTAAGAGTATTTAAAGGTAAATGGTAATTTTAAATATAACCTGGGAGTAAACAGGAATCCAGCTGTTATCTGATAAAGGTGTACTTTTATGTATAAACGATTTCAAAGTATTTAAAGGTAAATGGTAATCTTAAATACATTCAGGAAGTAGACAGGAATTCGACTACTATTTAAGAAAATTAATGATAGACATTGAGGAAATTAAACCGCAGGACTTTTGAAAACATTATGTTATATATTTCATACAAAACGATGAAGGGAAAAGTGAATTCCAACATACACAACGTTTTATATATAATAGTTGCGTTGAGCATTTGTTGATTGCACAAAGACGTGATTTTTTAATTTTCTGTAAAAGAAAACTTTTGTCTATTCCTTGTCTGTCCGTCCCCACTCTTTTCTCTCAGCCCCCAGATCTTAAAAACTAGTGAGGCTAGAGGGCTGCAAATTGGTTTGTTGATCATCCATCCTCCAATCACCAAACATACCAAATTGCAGCTCTCCAGTCTCAATAGTTTTTTATTTTATTTAAGGTTAAAGTTAGCCATAATCGTGCTTCTGGCAACGATATAGGACAGGCCACCACCGGGCCGTGGCTGAAAGTTTCATGGGCTGTGGCTCATACAGCATTACACCGAAACCACCGAAAGACAGATCTATTTTCGGTGGCTTTGATTATACGCTGTAGCGGCTTGTACAGAAAACTCGATTGCGCCGAAGAAACTTCTGGGCATTGTTTACTTGTTAAATTTTGTAATGAGGGTACTCCTTTATAGTGCTGACTTAAGAGAACAAGGATTAAATCATTTATTTTCTGTGTACTTAAATTAAGACAGGTATATGGGTGATGTTTCTGATGTCAGAATGTTCTAAGGGTAAAAGTTTTCCGATAGTAGTTTCATTCCAGAGGAAAATTCCTTTTACTCTTACGGGTAAATCTGTTATGTATGCTTAGTATTTAGTATTTATTTATGTGCTTGTCGGTATCTCTACACACACACACACACACGCACGTTTCACTACAAGACCTTAATACTGCCCCAAAATGGAAGACTGCAGTATCTGCAAAAATACAAAAATGAGAAAAATGGCACAAACTGCAGTTTTCCCTTGCCTTATAACTGATTTTGCAGATACTGCAAATGGGACCCCCTAAATAAAGCACTGAAGAACCATTCTGAAACTGCAGTAACTTGTGCATTAGTGTTTTACGCGCCCAGTAGGTGGCACATCTCAATTTTGAAAATTTTGCGGATACTGCAGTTTTCCACTTTAGGGCAGAATAATACGGAATGTTAAAAAAATGGAGATTCTTCATTTCTAATATTTCAGAGACCTGAATCTCCTTTTTGAACCTTTTGTATTTATTGAGGCCTTCCATGGAGAATTTATTTCTGGTGATAGAAATTCATTTCTCGGTATAATGTGGTTCGGATTCCACAATAAGCTGTAGATCCCGTTGCTAGGTAACCAGTCGGTTCTTAGCCACGTAAAATAAGTCTAATCCTTCGGGCCAGCCCTTGGAGAGCTGTTAATCAGCTCGGTGGTCTGGTAAAACTAAGGTATACTTAACTTTTCCTCCAAGGAACCAATGAATTTTTACGCGGTCAATTTGTGCTTCCTAGAGTACATTCGTATATGTGTTTGGGAGTGCGCGCATGAGAGTAATTTGTATTAAATTTCATTTCTCTCTAAAAGAAAGCTTTAAGACAAAACGAAAGGAATTTCCCAGTAGCGTAAATTACTCCGGAGTAGACATGTCCAGACAGCGGAGTCCCACGCGGATAGTGATTCATACTGGCTGTGTCCAGTCCACCATAAAACTAAAAAGATTGGTTTGATTGGAGGAAGTGGAAAGGGACTGGCGAAAAAAGAAAAAAGTTACCCGGGAATGGATGAAAGGACGAAGAAAGATTTTTTTTGTTTTTTGGTTTGGAAGTGGCTCGATTGAACAGAGACAAGGGAATGAGACGAAGGGAAAAACTCTTGCTGTAAGGCACGAGAGAGAGAGAGAGAGAGAGAGAGAGAGAGAGAGAGAGAGAGAGAGAGAGAGAGAGAGAGAGAGAGAGAGAGTTTAAAAGCTTTGGAGGACATGTCTTGGGCTCTCATATTCTACAGAAGAGAGAGAGAGAGAGAGAGAGAGAGAGAGAGAGAGAGAGAGAGAGAGAGATAATTATTGGAAAGTTATAAAAATTGTAGAGAGAAGAAACATTGAAAGTTATAAAATTGTAGAAAGTTATAAAGACACTGAGAGATTGAAAGTGGAAATAATTATTGGAAAGTTATAAAAACTGTAGAGAGAGAGAGAGAGAGAGAGAGAGAGAGAGAGAGAGAGTGGAAATAAGCTTTGTTGGACATATCTTGGTCTATCAGATTCCACAGAAGAGAGAGAGAGAGAGAGAATTTAAAAGCTTTGGAGGACATATCTTGGGCTCTCAGATTTTACAGAAGAGAGAGAGAGAGAGAGAGAGAGAGAGAGAGAGAGAGAGAGAGAGAGAGAGAGAGAGAAGAGAATTTAAAAGCTTTGGAGGACATATCTTGGGCTCTCAGATTCTATAGAAGAGAGAAAGAGAGAGAGAGAGAGAGATTGGAAGTGGAAATAATTGTTGGAAAGTTATACAAACCTGTAGAGAGAGAGAGAGAGATTGAAAGTGGAAATAATTGTTGGAAAATTATAAAAACCTGGAGAGAGAGAGAGAGAGAGAGAGAGAGAGAGAGAGAGAGAGAGAGAGAGAGAGAGAGAAATGAAATTGGAAGTAATTGTTGGAGAGTTATAAAAACCTGGAAGAGAGAGAGAGAGAGAGAGAGAGAGAGAGAGAGAGATTAGGATGATGTAAAACGGGATGCAATTTTTTCTGCCACAACAAAAACAAAAGCAGCAGAAACTCAAAAACGTTTTAACCACTGTCCTGGTAATACTAGCAACCAACTCTCCCAGGCGCCATAATCAGGCTGAGCCGAGTATTTTCATGACCTAAGCCCGTAAGGGTTAATTTGGCCCGCGAAGCTTATGGGAAGAATCAAGGTGGTTATATTCTGATCTTTATGGCCTTCGTGACTTTGTCCGGTTAATTCCCAGCTGCTAGAATTAGTCGTGTTTCTACCTTTGCTATTCTTTCTCAAAGGTATATTAAATGTTTTTCTCTCCTGAGTGATAAAATGCAATTAGCTTTTCTCCAATAACAGTTAAATACCTCGTAATTTCTTTTTCCTCATTTTTGAGAAAACATCTTCTCTCCGGCACTGGACACTAAGTAATACTCTAAATATTTGCCTTCTGTTGATGGCAAAGTACAACCAGTGTTTTCTCAATAATATATTCCCCAGGTCACCCAAATTATTTATTGTAGTTTTTAACTTCCTTTAAAATCAAAGCAGTCAGCGGTATGATATTTTTCCAGATCTGAAGTAACTGCATGATATGAAAATGGTAATTAATTTTAATAGACATAAAATGAAATCGTCATGCATGGAAATCGAAATCTAAGAAAGGAAATAATTTACAAGTTACATTTATAGTTTGATTTCAGTCAAAGATCATTCTTATAATTCAAGGAATAAGCTTGTAATACGACTTTAACGAGGAATATAGTAATTACCAATTACATTACTAATTTACGTTTTCAATTTCCACAATACTTAAACAACATTGCCAAACCCAGTACTAATGACAACCAGACGACAAATGACATTTGGAGGCAGCGTCGTCAAAAGGGCTTATTAGCCCCCTCCCCGGACAAAAATGCCAATAAGTTCAGCTCAGGACGACAGCCGTCGAGACGAAGAAAAGAAGAGAAGACAAAGATAGGCGGAAGGACGAAGAAAGCGAGAGATAACACAAAGTTTCTCCTTCCATTCACTGACAGCTGAGCAAGTTGGCGATACGTGTCGGCAGAGATGATCGAAGCGTCTTTAGTGGCCCGAACTGTTGCTTTTTACTGGGTCTCCTCCGGAGGTCTTTTAGATACGTTACGGTAAATATGTGAAATCCAAGGATTTCACGAAATTCCTAGGGAATTTGTGAAATGAGCAACTCTCTTAGGAACATTTGATCCCCGGGGGCTAGCACTAAAAACGGCTAAACTGATTCATCTACACTGTTTTGCCGTGTTTAGCACTAGCCCCTGGGGGGTCAAATGTGTTTCACCGTGTTTATTACTAGCTCCATGGGGGGGATCAAATGTCCCTAAGTGCACTTGATCCCCCCGGGGCTAGTACTAAGCACTGTGCGGAATACATTTAAACACGGCGTTAACATGGCGAAACAGTGTAGATGAATCATTGTTTCGGCATGTTTAGTACTAGCCCTCGGGGATCAAATGTTCCTAAGAAAATTGGTCATTTCACAAATTCCCTAGGAATTTCATGAAATCCTTGATTTCACACATCTACTGTAACACACCCATTATATATACATTTATATATTTATATATATATATATATATATATATATATATATATATATATATATATATATATATATATATATATATATATATATATATACATATATATATTTATATATATATATATATATATATATATATATATATATATATATATATATATATATATATATATATATTGGTTTATGGGAAAGGCATGGGCATTTCTGCAAAGGAATGGGAAATAGTGGCGAGAGTTACTGCTCTTTCTGTATTCGGAACACCGCTGGTCTCTTGATAAAAGAACTTATCACCATTGGATTAGCTTTGCATTTAAATATATGAAAACCTTTGAATACTATGGACCTTAGGAATCCGTCGTGAGCAGCAATATTTTGCAGTATGGTCTTCAGTTCTCCCTGCAGAGTAATTAATTGTTAGGGACTTGGTTAGGGAAATTACCTAATAGGTAGTTTTATTTTCTTAGTATATTATAAATGGAACTTTCCTGTTCATGCCATAAAAGAATAGTGTGTTTTAATGACATTCAATTTTATTCCGTGGGTTAGAGAAGTAGCACACCGCGGCTTTTATTGTTTTCACATGAAATAAATAGTTACTGGGTCATACACGCTGATGGCGTCTGACTTTTATTGGTCGTCACCCATCCAAGGACAGACCGTTGCAAATAATAATTACCTTCACTTCTCGAGAGATTCAACTGAGTGGAGGT
The DNA here is from genome assembly GCF_040412425.1 of Macrobrachium rosenbergii. Taxonomy (NCBI): domain Eukaryota; kingdom Metazoa; phylum Arthropoda; class Malacostraca; order Decapoda; family Palaemonidae; genus Macrobrachium; species Macrobrachium rosenbergii. Next base: position 35,478,546 of record NC_089787.1, on the reverse strand, counting down.
GACAGTATTAGCCACAGATTGCAACTAATCCTCCAAGCGTATGAAATTTAGGTGTCACAAGTCAGTTGAAGATTCAGGGGAAATTGTTTGAGAAACTCAGGAATATTTTGTTTTGTCATCGAATATTTCATATTTATTATGCGGTGGCTCAGTGACGTCAAAACTAAAGGTTGCATCGTTTCTCTTGTTCAGAAAATAAGTTAGGTAGAGAGAGAGAGAGAGAGAGAGAGAGAGAGAGAGAGAGAGAGAGAGAGAGAGAGAGAGAACGTGGTGGTTATTTGACACATGTCTAAAGGTTGGTGCAATTACTTTTTCAGATAGTGTTACATACCAACAGATCTATAAATATCCTACTAGAAGAGAGAGAGAGAGAGAGAGAGAGAGAGAGAGAGAGAGAGAGAGAGAGAGAGAGAGAGAGAGAGAGAGAGAGAGAGCGTGGTGGTTGTTTGACGCAATGTCTGAAGGTTGGTTCAATTACTTTTTCAGGTAATGTTACCAACAGATCTATAAATATCCGACTAGAAAGGAAAGAGAGAGAGAGAGAGAGAGAGAGAGAGAGAGAGAGAGAGAGAGAGAGAGAGATGTGAGCGGAGAATAGCAACGATTTCACATAAATGTAATTTCCCCGGTATAAGGTTATTTCTCTATTATAACTTTTATTATAGCTATTATTCAGTCCGTTTTAATGCAAATTTTCTGTCTCATTACCATTGTTTTTTTTTTTTAATAACCCGATTTTGCTGAATAAAGGGGAACATTTGTAAAGCACGAACAGCATTCTGGAGAAAGACTCAGTTGTATATTTCAAGGAAATTTTTTATTTTTTAAAGCTTTCACCGTTCCATCTACTTCCATCATACGTAGATTTAACCATCATGTTTTTCTTTACGCCGAAAGAATTTGCTCCCGAGTTTAAGTTATTGTAAGGGCTCCCATGAGTGGGTGATCGCGATTTCTCGGAGATGAGTAATCGTGATTACTCATCTCAGGTGCACGGCGAACGAAAACCGCAAACTGAAAGGAACAAAGAATTTCTGCGTCATAACAGGCTATCTCCTAATTCTTATAAAGCCAAGATCATTTAGATCAAATTAAGCCGGTGCCTTTGAAATTGAAATAGTACATTAAGAGGAATTCATTTTCTTAATTTCACTTTGTAAGTCGGTGTCGCTTATGAAGATAATATACTTAATCTTTAAGTAATTTACTTACGGTTAATAAATAGGCAATCTTTGACGCTTTGGTCTATCTTCATCAGTCTCTCCATTTTCCTTTTTTTCTCTTTTATTAATTCCCACTTTCTTACTTTCTTTTTTAACATTCGTGTTCTCTTCCATATATTGTCTGTCCAGGCCTTGCAAGACCGCATTTTTTATTTGATTTTTTCCCCTTCTTGAATTGGGCCTCTTTCTTTTTAAGTTATTTTTGGTGTTAGTACTTGACTTATTAGTATTTTTTATTGTAAAAATGTATCACTCTTCATTGTATATTTTCTGTTTTTTGTTTGATAAAAACCAGATTTGTCTCGTGTCATTATGTTTGAATGCATTCAAAAAGTGTTTTCGTTTGAACACAGTAAATATTTTACCTGAGGAAGTTCTGTATTTAAGATATCACGCGATCAAGTTTTTATCTTGATTTCAGCAGTAAGTCATTGAAAGAAAAAATTCAGAGCAATAATGTTTTCCTGAAGTTAGAGAGAGAGAGAGAGTTGAGGGAAGGGGGGATTGCTTTGTTGACTGACCCGAATTCAATTAATTAAAATCTTTGGAGGGGAGCCATGAAAGTAGTTACTGCCTCGATATAGGATTTTTTTTTTTTTTGTCCTTTTTCCCAACATTGACAGATCCGGCCAAATATTTGCATATACCCGTCTTTCATCGCCGTAGCATTATTTGATGATTATTTTAAGGCTAATAAGTGTTTAAAAGCCAAATTCTCCAATAAATTACCAGTATTTTCTTATAACATTGCATTTCCATTTATTTTGATACTTGGGATTCGAGTATTTATAGGTGACAAACTTGCCAGTAATGTAAAAAAAAAAAAGTTTATCACGGAAAAGACTTTAAGCATTATGATCCTATGCAGCAAAATACGGTGGATAGATATGCTGGCTTAATCTAAAAACAGGCTTTGAAAAATCACATCATTTGTGTAAACTGTTTTTAGTTTTCTGTAAAAGAAAACTATTGAGATTGTTATTTGTTTGTCCGTCCGCGCATTTTTCTGTCCGCCCTCAGATCTTAAAAAATACTGAGGCTAGAGGGCTGCAAATTGGTATGTTGATCATCCACCCTCCAATCTTCAAACATACCAAATTGCAGCCCTCTAGCCTCAGTAGTTTTTATTTTATTTAAGGTTAAGGTTAATCATCATCGTACTTCTGGCACCGTTGTAGGTGCCAACAACACAGGCCTCCACCGAGCCGTGGCTGAAAGTTTATTGGGCTGCGGCTAAGAGTTTCATGGGCCGTGGCTGAAAGTTTCATACAGTATTATGTGCTGTACAGAAAACTCGATTGCGCCGAAGAAACTTTTAAGCATTTTTACTTGTTTTGTGTTGCATTTACAAACGAAAAGGTTTCAATGACTTTCTTTGGCTCACTTTATAGAAAAAACGATTCAGTGACTTTCTTTGACGCATTTATAGATAAAAACCGTTCTAATAACTATATCGGGAACTTAAGAAGTCACACTGGCATTTTGGCAAAACAACATTTATGACTCGAATTCTCTTTCTTGCGCTTCCTGTGTTTACATATTAAATCCTTCCTTTTGAAAACAGTCCTTTTTGTTTTTTACTGTAAGAAAAGTATATACCATTCTTAGAATTTTCATAAAAAAAATGTGTGATAATTTATGTCACAGTGATTTTATCCGGCATAGAATTTAGTAAAAAATAATAATTGAACAAAATCAAATACATTCAGCTAAAAGTAATTATCGAAGACACCTGAATTGTTAGATATCTCTAAAGACGATAGAGAACCCGAGACTCAAGTAGCGGAGGGTGTAGCGGCTCTTACTGGCTATATTCAGTGTACGAAGGATAAAAAGAATAGGCTTAGCTGAAGGGAGAGAGAGAGAGAGAGAGAGAGAGAGAGAGAGAGAGAGAGAGAGAGAGAGAGAGGAAAAGGGAATAGATAAAGAAAAGAGTGCACAGAGGATGAAGAGAGAAGGAGATTGGCTTTGTCAGCTTGCAAGTACCTCGACTGAGCAATGCAAGGGGGGAAAATCCTGGGAGATAAGATTGCAGCTTTGTGTTGTGCAAGATAAAGAGAGAGAGAGAGAGAGAGAGAGAGAGAGAGAGAGAGAGAGAGAGAGAGAGAGAGACTGATTTATCGAAGAAGAAGGCGTAATAGGAGACTCGTTAAGAAGATACTTGAAAATTAAAACTTTGGAGATTGAGAGAAGTTAATTGAGAATGAAAATTTCAGGGTGCGTTGGAAACGGAGACGATTGCAAATGAAAACTTTGGAGAGAGAGAGAGAGAGAGAGAGAGAGAGAGAGAGAGAGAGAGAGAGAGAGAGAGAGAGACTCTGTGAGAGTTCTAGGAAAACCGAACCTCTTTCTGGGTACCCCAATCAGTTTAAGAAGACAAGTCTTGCGGTACAAGTTCGTAGAGGTTAAACTAATCATATGTTCGTGACATCTTGGATTTCATGTGTGGGGGATCTAGAGTTTTTCCTATTTTTCCATACTCTTATCCCACACTGGTACACTTACAGGCTGGTATAGTGGTTAGTGTCGGGGCCTGCCACTCAGATGTTGCGGGTTCGCGTCTCCCCCGGGGCTATGAAAAATCACTGTCTCTGTATCATGATCAGTTACTGCTGCAGTATGGTGTCTGCGGTGGGAGGTTGAAGCCAACATTCTTTGGAAGCTTGAATTTCAAGTCAGTGGCCCCTTTGTGCTTGTTCCATGTGAATAGGTTTCATCTACTGAAATAATATATATATATATATATATATATATATATATATATATATATATATATATATATATATATATATATATATAGAAAACTGGAGATGCAGAACGTGTTTTATATAACTCTGTCTATCTGCCTATGTATAAATTAATTAATGCATGCATGTCTGCAATTATACATGCATTTATACCATCAACGCCACCAGGGGCATAAGACCTAAAGGGCTTTTGTTAACTTCAAAGGAAAAGTTTCCTGACTCTTGTGAGTGATTATACAACTCCCTTTGTTTGCTTTTTGCTTATATTTAATATCCATGTCAGTGTCATGTAGCCTTGTACAGTCAGCGTGCTCAATATTTATTTTTAACTATTTTTTTAATATCTTTTCACGCCCACACACACACACGCACACATATATATATGTGTGTGTGTGTACATTTGTGTTTGCATGGAGGAGTGAAGGGGTGTTTAATTTTACATGTGTATGTACAGTTTAATTACGTTTTAGTTTTCTCTCAAAGAAAACTATTGTGCCGGCTTTGTATGTACGTCCGCACTTTTTTGTCCGAACTTTTTCCGTCCACCCTCAGATCTTAAAAACTACTAAGGCTAGAGGGCTGCAAATTGGTTTGTTGATCACCCACCTTCCAATCATCAAACATACCAAATTGCAGCCCTCTTGCCTCAGTAGGTTTTATTTCATTCAAGGTTAAATTTAGCCATGATCGTGCGTCTGGCAGCCATATAGGACATGCCGCCACCGGGCCCTGGCTGAAAGTTTCATGGGCCGCAGCTCATACAGCATTATACGCTGTACAGAAAACTCGACTGCGCCGGAGAAACTTCGTGCATTTTTTTGCATGTTCTCTGAAAGAAACGCTTACGGAAATATTGAAGGCATTTGTCGAATTGAATATTAAATAGCAACGTGTATCATATCAAAATATACACTTCCAAACAAACATATCCCACGCATCTAGTGATTCATACTCTCTATGGCCAGACCGCTATAAAACTGAAAGAAATGGTGTAATTGGAGAGAGAGGAAAGGGAAGGGTGAAGATAGCAGTGATTTAACGAACGGATGAAGTGAGGAATTGACTTAATCCGTTTCGAAATATCTATTGAACTTAGATATAGGTAACAGACCTGGGAAAAGATTGCTGCTGAGAGAGAGAGAGAGAGAGAGAGAGAGAGAGAGAGAGAGAGAGAGAGAGAGAGAGAGAGAGAGAGAGAGAGAGTTACAAGTAGTTACAAGGATTAGGGTGTCTCAAAGACTTATCAGTCCATCCGAGGAAACATCATGTGCTCGCTTATCTCAAGGAGAGAGAGAGAGAGAGAGAGAGAGAGAGAGAGAGAGAGAGAGAGTTTAAAGGAAAGTCGGTTTCTATAAGGCAATATGTAAAAAAATTTAAATAATAAACGTTTATTTCAGGTATCTAATAATTATTCACATACAGTTTATAAAGACAAGAGAGAGAGAGAGAGAGAGAGAGAGAGAGAGAGAGAGAGAGAGAGAGAGAGAGAGAGAGAGAAAGAGAGAGAGAAAGTTTAAAGGAAAGTCGGTTTCTATAAGGCAATATGAAAAAAAATTTAAATATTAATAAACGTTTATTTCAGGTATCTAATAATTATTCACATACAGTTTATAAAAACGAAAGAGAGAGAGAGAGAGAGAGAGAGAGAGAGAGAGAGAGAGAGAGAGAGAGAGAGAGAGAGCGCATAAATATCTCGTGAAATGAAAATTATAGATCTTCAAAAACAGCCACAATCTAATCCCTCAGAAAAAAAAACCGTAGCACAGACCTCAAATAGGCATAACCAGAATCCGGCTGCTATACCCTATCGGCTCCTTCATGGCGATTTAGGCGTTGTCCCCTACGTTGCCAAATGTACTTCTCTCGAGTTTTTAAAGGCCTACCCTTCCCATTTACCCCTTTTAATCCGTGCTTCTGTCAAAGAGGTTTAACCTCCTTGGCGTTTGTTAATGTCTCCTGGGAGCAGTATACTTCTGGGTGTTCCCTATTGCCTCGACACTCCGTCGGAAATATTTCCATTCTTCCAGGTCTCTGTTTTTCATATAGGCCTAATTGAATCTCTTTTTGGACCTTCCTTGTGATTATCTCACGCTACTGGACTTCCGCACTTTTAATTTACTTGTTTTTGTGTCAATTTTCTGTGTATATATACAGTATGTGTCTATATATATATATATATATATATATATATATATATATATATATATATATATATATATATATATATATATAGAGAGAGAGAGAGAGAGAGAGAGAGAGAGAGAGAGAGAGAGAGAGAGAGAGAGAGAGAGAGAGAGAGCTATTGGCATTTGAAAAGGATTGTGTGTGTAGACAGATAAGAGAGCGCAGCATAAATATACATAGTTTACACAAATAAGATTACCGGCAGCTATTTAATTTATCATCTATTCATAATATGGTCCTTCGTTTCTTTCCAGTTAAGTATTCATAACATTTTTCTATTCATATATCTTCTTTTCCTTACAGACTTAGCTCCAGGTTTGCCATTTACTCGGAATATTTCATTGTTTTTTTTCTTTGTTTTTGTATCAGTTTTTATTCTTACAACATACAAGATACCTTTGCATGAATGCCCATACCCGATGAAAAATATCTATTGTGTTTTAACGCGTCTTTGATTATATCAAGCGTTGGTACTTCCTTCCTTACATGAGTCTAAAACAGTTCTACGTAAAACGCTCTTGTCGATTTTGACATCTGTCACGGTTCTCGGTTGATGCTTCTGCCGTTGCAGGAAAATTGCTGTGCCGCATCTCTCTTCCGTATCTTTGCCTTCTTTGCAAATCCTGCTGATTGTTCTCTCCGGTATCATTGTTGCTTCTGAGGCGCGTTGCAGTGTTTTCTGATATCCGCAATGGGTCCACGGTTTACCTTTTCTTTAGAAAAGTACTTAACGACACTATGAACGATTTCTCGAGCCTGTGGATGAAGATTAATGCGGGAACGAGGACCTCCTTCCATCGTTCCATGTTGTTTGTAAGGCGACAGACTCCTTAATGAGTCAGTGAGTGTTTTGACTGAGCTTCCCTTGTGGAGGCACGGGCTGTTTGACATCTTTATGCCCTGAGGTCAGCTTAACACGTGAGAGAGGAACTGGCAGCGCTGGAAATTTTTTTGTCACGTTTAAGAATAAACGTGTTGTTTTATTGTTGTTAAATGCTAGAAAATTACGAGGGCCTTTAATAATTGGCAAAATTGATTAGCAACCAATTATATTTGTGTTGTATAACTTATGCTGCCTTCATATACCATACAACGTGAGTGGGAATATTTGATGTGGCAGCGCCGGTCACCTCCCATGCCCTGCCCTTTTCGCCATGAAGGAGCCGATGGAGTATAGCAGCCATTTTCCCCTGGCGCCATAATCAGGTTGAGGCGAGTATTTTCATGACCTAAGCCCGGAAGGGTTAATTTGGCCAGCGGAGCTCCTAGAGAGGATCAAGGGCGCTAAACTCCTAATCTTTATGGCGTTCGTGACTTAGACCGTCTCATTCCAAGCTGCTTGAGTTAGTGGCGATTCTACTTTTTCTCTTCTTTCACAAAGGTAGATTAATTTTTTCTTCCCGTTTGATAAAGTGCAGTCGGCATTTTCGCAATAGTGGACAAAATTCCCTTTAATGTTTTGAATTTTATAATAAATTATGCATAATATTTCTCTGATGATAAGCAGTATTCTCTCAAAAATTTTTCGTCACCTGATGATGAAATGCAAACAGTATTATCCCAGCAACAAAATACTCCCCTTTTAACATTTCAGTAATGTATTGTAATTTCAAACATCCATTGAATTTTTCTATATTTGATGTCTAAAGAAATTACTTGTGGGTTTCACGTTATAGTGGGTATTCCAGTGGTACAGTCCAGTCAATTCTTGTGGTGCCCAAGAGGAAGCCCAGAACCCTGGCGAATTATCACCACATACATTCTCTCCTAAATCAGGGTTATACTTTGTCCAGGACCCACTTTGTCTAAATACAGGAGGTTTTTAGAACATAAAGAGTATTTTGTCTTAGATTTGTTGCCGCCACTTTGTAGGAGACAGAGGAATGACGCTGTCATCTGACTCGACAAGAAGCTTTCACCTGTTGATTTTTATCTGAAAGTTCATCCACGTCTGGAAGAAGTACAGCAACTGGTGAATCTTTTAAAGTTTTCCAAATACCACTTTACTTATTTTTGCATTATTAGCGTATTGCTTTCATTGTATAATCATGAATATCTTATTCTTACATCCTTTTTCTCTCCTGCAACCAGCTTGTTCATTCCACGGAAGAATATTTACAGGATATTTTCAAAGCAATTTACAGCAAAGTAATACCCCTCCCAGTGCTAGAATCTCTCAAATCAACCTTTTATGAAACTGATCCTTCCCATGAGGACAGCCGGGATAACCTGCTTGTTCGACAATAAACTGTGGTACGTATGTCATCAGTTATTATGGAAACATTTTGGGGAAGTGTCCAGGGTCAAAATCGAAATCAAAGAAAACTCATTTAAGTGATAGGCTATCCTTATAGTCTGACTCTGAAACGAATTTGTTTCCTACAAGCAAAGAAATGGGCGTGTGATATTATTGCGAGGTCTTTAGCAGTTCCCTGTACATTCCCAGTTCCCATGTTCGAAGTACATTTTCAAAGCTCATCACTAAATGACGGCGAAAAGACAAATGACATTTGGAGGCAGCGTCGTCAAAAGGGCTTATTAGAGCCGCTACAAAAATGCCAATAAGTTCAGCTCAGGACGACAGCCGTCGAGACGAAGAAAAGAAGCGAAGACAAAGATAGGCGGCAGGACGAAGAAAGCGAAAGATAACACAAAGTTTCTCCTTCCATTCACTGACAGCTGCACAAGTTGGCGGTACGTGTCGGCAGAGATGATCGAAGCGTCTTTAATGGCCCGAACTAATGCTTTTTACTAAGTCTCTTCCGGAGGTCTTATGTGTATTTATTTATTTGTTTAGGTTCGTGGAAAATTGGATAATAGTGTCGGGAAGTGATGTTTAACTCTATGGGGTAATTTTCGATGTAACTTTACTCTCAGGACGAGTGATTTAGCTAGGCCTGGTTCTAGTGGTCTTGCCGGCAGATTTTTTTTCTTTTTATTTTTGTATATGAGTTTCATTCATTAAGCGATATTGGTAAAACTGGTATGTATATACACACACACATATACACACATATATATACATATATATATATATATATATATATATATATATATATATATATATATATATATATATATATATATATATATATATATATATATATATATTATTTACACGAATGCCGACGGAACTGGCACCTAATACGCTCCTTTATCCTTAACTAGAATATCAAGGCGACATAAAGAGATAAATAACTGATAATTAAGAAAGTTAGATACTCGATTTGAAACGTTATTGAACCCCTGTGGACACCAAAGCACTATGAGTTTATGTTGCAGTAGTTATTCATTATTGAGTAAGTTATAATATTAATGTCCTTCATTTCTCATGTTTATGTCCCTCTTGATTATATTTAAGTGTATCTAACATCCAAGTGTGCTTGGAGTTAATTTTGAATGAACTAAAACAGTGAACGTTAGTTTCAAAGTGATTCATCATAGAAAACTAAGATTTGAAACGCTAGCCTGTTAACCTTTGATCTTTCTATAGAAAAGTAAATTAAATTTGTTTATACACTTTCAGTGTTTATATAATGTTCCTATGTCTACTAGAGATTGATGTGGGGAAAGTATTAAGACTGTCGCAAATTATGGTAAAATAATAAGGTATGTAAAAAGCTGCCATCCATCAAGCAAAATCACGTACGTACAAGCGAACCTCAGTAGGAGAATTAGGGACCAGGTACAGCAGGGCAGAAGTTGGTCGTAGTAGATATATATATATATATATATATATATATATATATATATATATATATATATATATATATATATATATATATATATATATATATATATATATATATATATATATATATATATATATATATATATAACTGACAGAAGCTCATTCAAACTGGATGGTATCTAATGGAGTATTTATTCAGAAAAAGTTACAAGCTTTCTTGGACAAACAGTCCTCATTATCAAGTATATGTATATATATATATATATATATATATATATATATATATATATAGAGTGTGTGTGTGTGTATGAGAGAGAGAGAGAGAGAGAGAGAAGCGTATTTCGTATGCTAGGACGACTTGAAATTGGAACAGTTCTTTACAGAAAATATTGTTACACACGTCTCGTCAAAATACCAGGTTACCCAAAGATACTATGAAAAAAGGCTTTTTATATACATTATATATATTTATTTATATTAATATTTATTTATTTAATTATATGTATATAATCATCAGCAGAAGAGCAGTGGAAAACTGGAAAAGAAAGAGGTGAACCAAATATGATACTGAAGGATAT
>NC_089787.1:35375623-35465623 GCF_040412425.1 Macrobrachium rosenbergii | reverse complement strand
GTCTCCAACTGTAATAGCAAAACAAAAATACATATAAGACTATTAAAGTGTATATCTGTTACGGAGGAACATTTTTCAAATTAAAAAGGTGAAACTTAAATATATTTTTAATTGATAGCGGTATGACTTATATGAGGCATATTCTCTTAATCTTGTCATATGACAAGGTCAATCTCCAACTGTAATAACAAAACAAATGACAAATAAGACCATTAAAGTGTATATCTGTTACAGAGGGACATTTTTCACATTAAAAAGGTGAAACTTATCTTGGTAAACATTCTGGTATTTTGACCTTGTTTTTATTTTTTTGTTATCATATTGTGGGCTTCCCTTGGGACAACCAGAGTGTATATCATTTACAGATGAGTATTATCCACACAAAAGGTGAACCTTTTTTTTTTAACGAAACATTCTGGCATGTTCGACCTTTTTTTTTTATAATATTGTGGGCTTCCCAAGGGACAACCATAGAAAAAAAACAGTCATATTTAATGCATTGTTATTTCCCTTTCGGTCAAACCTCCCCCGAGAGGATGATGTTGGATGACAGTGAGCCGGAAAGGATGAATGTTTCAAAAGGAAGAAAAATCGATGTGAACTGTCCACTTTTTATTTATTTATTTTCGGTTGTATTTCTTCGTCTTATTATACGGTTCTGAAACCTAAATGATGATTGTGTGTGTGTGTGTGTGTGTGTGTGTATGTATATGTGTGTTTGTGTATGTGAAAAGAAAATTGCCATCCTATCCTCCGATTTAATATTTTGGCCATAGCTGAATTACTGAATTTTTAGAATTGGAACTGGATATTGTGCAAATTTTTTCAGATTCCTTTAAGTAACCATCATTATTTAGGGCAGACTTAAATGACTAGGTTTTTCTATTTTTAAATGTATATGCCAGTGGAACAGGCAGCTTAATGCCTTTTTCTAACCCACGTCCCAAGGAAACAAGAAATAATTAAAGGAAACTTTTATTTTTAAATCCTTTTCGTATGACGAAAAGGATTGAGATTCCCTTTACTCTAACCCTTTACTTACACCACAATAGTGAAAACATTATTTTAGATTAAACGACATAAATTACATTCTGTGAACACTAGAATGAGAAGAGGCGTCGGAATTTTATGGCTAGTCTTGTCAGCAGATGGGCGCCGCTCGTGAGACCGACTTCATAAATCGGGGATTATTTTCTTCTAGGGGCATTGCCCCCACCAGACGTTTGTTTGTTTGTTGTAGCCTGTGATTGTGTTATCCGCAGTCTAAGGAAACAAGAACAACGCCGGATTTTCTTATGAGATGGCCTAGACAGGGTAATTGATCAGAGAATTAGTCAGAAAAGAAACAACGTACATTACCAGCTAAGCCTGATGTTACTTATATTTCAGGCTTTTTTCCAGCTTCTTTTACACGCCCCCCCCCCCACCCCCGCCCACTTATATAGTTTTACCTTTGACGGAAACATATGGAAGCCTGACAGATCTGCTCCATTATATTACCCCCCGTAGGGGTATAGTGCCGTCAGTGAACCTCACGGGGTGCACTGTAGGCATTACTAAAGTTTTTTTGCAGCACCCCCTTCAGCCCCTAGCTGCAACCCCTTTCATTCCTTTTACTGTACCTCCATTCATATTATCTTTCTTCCATCTTGCTATCTACCCTCTCCTAAGAATTATTTCATAGTGCAACTGCGAGGTTTTCCTCCTGTTACACCTTTCAAACTACTCTCAATTTCCTTTCCAGCGCTGAATGACCTTATAGGTCACAGTGCTTGGCCTTTCACCTAAACCCTATATTCCATTCCATTCCATTCCATTCCATTCCATGAGGTTACTGATAGAAAGGATATTTCCATAGGAATAAATTCAAAGCATAACAATGACTGAAATTCCCACATCTATACCTGAACTTATTGATATTCCTTACAGCTGAATAGTCATGAAGCAATTATACGTTTTAAAACAAGTGGGCACATTATTCTTTTTAACAACTTAAAGCCATGAGAAGTGGATAGAATAACACCAATAAAATAAAGAAATAAAACAAAATCCGAAGAAAGAAAAAAAAAAAGAGCAGTTATACCACCTGAGAGCTAAGAATTCAATTTTGAAGAAACTTCACTTCAGAGTATTAGTACATTGTCGCTTCCCTATAAAAAAAAAAAAGAAAAACGAAAAAGTAAAAAAGAAGGAAAAGCCAATTTAGCTTTTGGTCCTTTTCCCCGCATCCCAATAGGATTTCGCGAGCCGACTCTGGGATAAAACTGGGACAAGTTTGCGTAGCAAAGTTTGAAATTTGATCAAGTGACTTTCCATGCTTCCAGGGGAGCGTGTCCGCCACGTTCCAGGCTTATGGTCGGACTGGAATTTTCGCCGCTGGGTTTTGAGAGTCAGTTCGCCGTTAATCGAACTTCCGACGCTAGTTTTCTTCTCCGCAGAAGCCGATGACGTGATTACCTGAGTGCTAACCTCCGCTTAATCTTTTTTTTTTATATATATATACGTCTCTGCCATGTTAGGTCAAAACTAAATTTTTTATGGGGTTTCCTTTACATATCCAAATATTTTTACCTCCTTTGGTTTTCTCTTCTCCGTTGGAATAATCGCGTTTGTTGCTCAGGTTTTAGGCATAAATGAAGATCATCTATTCGCTGGCGCTATAGAATAAGTTGACTAATATATTACCATTTTTCCACTTTCCTGGATTGAATAAACTTTTTAGGTAATTAGATTCTGATGTTCTGTATATGCGAACTCACCTCCCCCCCAATTTTTTATTTTGTCTTATATTTGATATTAATGTTTTTGGTTTTATTTTTTTAACCTTTGTGCTGATAAAAGTTGAAGCTTACGTAGTTTGGAATGCATCGAAAATGTCCTGAAACACGGATAAGGTCTAATGAAATCTTGTCCTTTATGTTTGTTATTGTTTTCCCGTATGCAAAGTAATACTAAAATACAAGCAACATAAAATGAATAATCAAGAGGTAAAAGTTATAACTGATCGAGGTTTGTCAGCAATCATAAGTGCGACAAATACAGGAAAAAATTTTAAGAGAACATAGAAGAGGAATTGTAAAATCAAAGAAACGAAGCAGTCGAAGCGATCCAACAGTGGCATTCAATATGAATTAATGGGCGAGTGATCCAGATCTGAAATTCCCACATCTCTACCTGAATTTATTTATGTTCCTTACGGCTGAATAGTCACGAAGCAATTTTCATTTTAACACGTGGGGGGGCACATTATTCTTGTAATCAACCCAAAGCCATGAGTTGTGAATAGAATAACACCAATAAAACAAAGAAATAAAAAAAGCCGAAGAAAGAAATGGAAAAAACGAGCATTCATACCACCCGAGAGCTAAGGATTTCACTTTGAAGAAACTTCACTTCAGATTATTAGAACATTGTCGCTTCCATATAAAAAAAAAAAAAACGAAAAAGTAAAAAAGAAGGAAAAGCCAATTTAGCTTTTGGTCCTTTTCCCCGCATCCCAATAGGATTTCGCGAGCCGACTCTGGGATAAAACTGGGACAAGTTTGCGTAGCAAAGTTTGAAATTTGATCAAGTGACTTTCCATGCTTCCAGGGGAGCGTGTCCGCCACGTTCCAGGCTTATGGTCGGGCTGGAATTTTCGCCGCTGGGTTTTTTGAGAGCGTTCGCCGTTAATCGAATTTCCGACGCTAGTTTTCTTCTGCACAGAAGCCGATGAAGTGATTACCCCGAGTGCTAACCTCCGCTTAATTTTTTTTTATATACGTCTCCGCCATGTTAGGTCAAAACTATATTTTTTATGGGGTTTCCTTTACATATCCAAATATTTTTACCTTCGGTTTTCTCTTCTCTCCATTGGAATAATCGCGTTTGTTGCTCAGGTTTTGGCATAAATGAAGATCATCTATTCGCTGGCGCTATAGAATAAGTTGACTAATGTATTACCATTTTTTTTTTTCCTGGATTGAATAAACTTTTTAGGTAATTAGATTCTGATGTTCTGTATATGCAGAACTCACCTCCCCAATTTTTTATTTTGTCTTATATTTGATATTAATGTTTTTGGTTTTATTTTTTTAACCTTTGTGCTGATAAAAGTTGAAGCTTACGTAGTTTGGAATGCATCGAAAATGTCGTCCTGAAACACGGATAAGGTCTGATGAAATCTTGTCCTTTCTGTTTGTTATTGTTTTCCCTATGCGAAGTAATACTAAAGTACAAGCAATATAAAATGAATAATCATGAAGTAAAAGTTATAACTGATCGAAGGTTGTCAGCAATCATAAGTGCGACAAATACAGGAAAAAATTTTAAGAGAAAATAGAAGAGGAATTGTAAAATCAAAGAAACGAAGCAGTCGAAGCGATCCAACAGTGGCATTCAATATGAATTAATAGGCGAGTCATCCAGATCTGAAATTCCCACATCTCTACCTGAATTTATTTATGTTCCTTACGGCTGAATAGTCACGAAGCAATTTTCATTTTAACACGTGGGGGCCACATTATTCTTTTAATTAACCCAAAGCCATAAGAAGTGAATAGAATAACACCAATAAAATAAAGAAATAAAAAAAAAGAAGAGAAATAAAAAAAAAGAGTAATCATACCACCCGAGAGCTAAGGATTTAACTTTGAAGAAACTTCACTTCAGATTATTAGAACATTGTCGCTTCCCTATAAAAAAAAAAAAAAAAAAAAAACGAAAAAGTAAAAAGAAGGAAAAGCCAATTTAGCTTTTGGTCCTTTTCCCCGCATCCCAATAGGATTTCGCGAGCCGACTCTGGGATAAAACTGGGACAAGTTTGCGTAGCAAAGTTTTTTGATCAAGTGACTTTCCATGCTTCAGGGGAGCGTGTCCGCCACGTTCCAGGCTTATGGTCGGGCTGGAATTTTCGCCGCCGGGTATCGAGAGTCAGTTCGCCGTTAATCGAACTTCCGACGCTAGTTTTCTTCTCCACAGAAGCCGATGACGTGATTACCCCAGTGCTGACCTCCGCTAAATCTTTTTATATATACGTCTCTGCCACGTTAGGTCAAAACTAAATTTTTTATGGGGTTTCCTTTACATATCCAAATATCTTTACCCTCTTTGGTTTTCTCTTCTCTCCGTTGGAATAACCATTTTGTTGCCCAAGTTTTGATAGGCATCAATGAAGATCATCTATTCACTAGTACTATAGAGTAAGTTTGTTTTTGTATTACCAATTTTTTTTTTCCCTGATAGAATAAACTTTTTTTAATTATCTTCTGATGTTCTTTATGTTCCAGGCCCACCGGCCTTTTTAAATTTTTTCCTATATTTGATATTAATGTTGTATTGTTTTACTGTTTTTATTGAAAATGTTAACGTCTGTGTTGTTAAAAGTTGAGGCTTAATTAATTTGGAATGCATTGAAAATGCCATCGTGAAACTACTGATTAGGTCTGATGAAATCTTTTTCATTCTTTTTTTTTTTTCTTATTCTTTACCCCATGGGAAATAACGCTAAAGTACAAGCAATGCAAAAAGAATAATTCAGAAATAAAGGTTATAACTGATCGACGTTTGTCAGCAATCATAAATTTTTTTTATTAGATGTGTAATAGTAACGATACAGGTGTAAGAAAAAATAGAAGCTAATGCCGGAATAAAGTAAAACCAAATAACAAAATATAGACAGAACGATGAAATCAAAGAAAGGAAGAAATCAAGAATCCTCTAACACCCTCCCCTCCCCCTCCCACCACCACCAAAAAAAGGCCTTTGAAGTCACTCTTGTTAGGCGCCGTGAGAACACTCTTTTCAGTATTTAATAAAATAAAAAGTAAAAAATGTTCCGAAGTTTCATCGGCGCAATCGAGTTTTCTGTACAGCGTGTAATGCTGTATGAAACTCTCAGCCACGGCCCTTGAAATTCTCAGCCGTGGCCCATGAAACTTTCTGCCACGGCCCGGTGGTGGCCTGTATTGTTGGCACCTATAGCGGCGCCAGACGCACGATCATGGCTAACTTTAACCATAAATAAAATCCTGTTGGGATGCGAGACGAGAACAAAAAGCTAAATTGGTTAATGTATTTTTTTTAGTTTTCTGTAAAAAAAAAGTATTGAGATGGCTATTTGTCTGTCCGTCCGCCCTTGATCTTAAATACTACTGAGGCTAGAAGGCTGCAATTTGGTATGTTTGATGATTGGAGGGTGGATGACCAACGTACCAATTTGCAGCCCTCTAGCCTCAGTAGTTCTTAAGAACTGAGGGCGGACGGACAGACATAAAGCCATCTCAATACTTTTCTTTTACAGAAAACTAAAAAAAAAAAAAAACATTAACCAATTTGGCTTTTTGTTCTTCGTCTCGCATCCCAACAGGATTTGGCGAGCCACCACCGTTGGGGTGTAACTGAGACAAGTTTGCGTAGCAAAGTTTGAAATGTGATCAAGAGTTCCGATGTTTCCATGACAGCGTTTATGCCACATTCCAGCCCTGTGGTTGGTCTGGAATATTCCTCGCTGGAACATTCCTTTCTGGAATATAAGATTATGAGCGTCAGTCATGGAACCAATGATGCATTTTCGTTTGAATAGATGCAGATATTGGTAACACGAGTCCCTTAAGATATGCTTGGTATTTTTATCCTTTGTACTTCTCCATATTGAACAACCGGTATATTTACCGGTTTTTATTGATTTCAATATTGCAGATACATTTTATTTTTTATTATTTTTTTATTTTTTTTTAGTTTTACTGTAGTGGAATAAACGCGTTTATTGCACAATGTTTATTTGCTCCGAAGCAAAATATGCATATAGCAGTACTCAAGAATAAGATTACATATGGTTGTTTTATTTAATCTTTTGTGTTTTTTTTAACACTTTTTCAGTTTTCCGTGTGGGAATAAGTTTAGTTTCCGTGCGGTTTTCATCGGCAAATTATCACCTTGAAATTTTTATTTGCCTTTTCCCCCACATGGTGAAAAAATCTTTCTTATTTGTTTACTCCTGCGATGACCTTGTTGACCTTGGTGTTGTTGTTCGAGGAGTGAAGGTCACTTAATTTAGGATGCATGGATAGTGCCATAGGTAAATGGAACGGGTGTAAAATATTTTGCTTCCTCTACTCCTTTTCTTGTCTTTTATCATTTATTACTCTGTTATCTGTTCTCAGTAATATCGTGAGGGTGCATGCCAAAATGTAATAACATTATAGAAATTATATCCATTTCTCAGGTAAGTAAAACGAATGATAGTTGAGAAAAAGCATAAGAAGACATTGACTGGGTAGTTTAAATAAATAAAAATTTAAAAAAAATAGACGGAATGATAATAAAAAAGATAAACAGAATGATAATATCAAAAAAGGAAAGCAGTCAAGAAACTCTACAGCCAAAGAAAATGGCTTAAAAGAAACTAACTTAGGCGCCTTGAGGACACGACAATTTACAAAAGAAAAAAAACGCCAATTTAGCTTTTCGACCATTTTTCCCGCATCTCGATAGGATTCGCGAACCCATTTTGGGATGAAACTGGAACAAGTTTGCGTAGCCAAGTTTGCAATTTGATCAAGGGGAGTTTCCTCACTGCCATGAGAGCTTTTATGCCACTTTCCAGCCTTATGGTCAGACAGGAGTTTTCTTTTTTTCGCTGAAATTAGAGAATCTATGTGCCGTTAATCGAACTTTTAAAGCAGGGTGTGTTTTTTTTTTTTTTTTTTTGGCATAGATGCAGATGTTGTGATTACCTGTGGCCCAATCTTCGCTTTAGAGTTTTTTTTTTTTTTACCATTTCTGCTTCCGTCATGGATGAAACAACGACCTTTTTGTATGCAATTTTCTTCACATAGATACATATTAGTTTTCTCTTTTTCACATATATCATTACTACCTCCACATTTAAATAATCGTTTTAATTGCCCAAGCTTTATCGGTACCGACACAAAGAAATATGTTCACGTATTCCATAAAGTAAGTTTTGGCATGTTTTTTCTTTCTTGTACTTCTTTTGACATTTCCATCCTGGAATAAATTTCTTTTTCTTAACGAATTTCAATTTGCAAAGAGACAGGTAAGGGGCAGACCCATCTGCAAACTGGTCCCGGTAAAAAGAAATATGTTTACCTATTTCTAAAGTAAGCTTTGGCATGTTTATTTTTTTTACATCTTTTGAAATTTCTCCGGTCGTAAAAAAAAAATACTTTATTTTCCTTTACGAAATATTTATCAGCATAGATACAGATAATGGGCAGACCCATCTGCGACCTATTCCTTGGATTCCATTTCAGTTCGACTTATTTTCGCAGACTCGCCTTGAATTTTTTTTCTATTTTTTTTTTTTTTTAGGTAGCATGCTACAACAATAGCATTCCGTTGTTTACTGTTTCGATAACGTTGTTAAGCTCGGTGTTGTTGTTCGGAAAGTGAAGCTGACGTCATTTGGAATGCATCGAATGTGCCATCCTGATACGCGGGCCACGTCTGATAAAACAGCCATTTTGGCCTTCTCCTTCTCATGCGTTTCCTGTCTTATTTTTTGTTTGTTTTTTTTATTTATACGGCATTACTATCTTCATTACATTCCTCTGAAGGTCTGATATTAATTTCTTAGTTTTTGAAAACCAAGGAAGACTTTCGAAGACAAACTTCCGAGGAAATAATTGACTCATTGATTTTCATCTTTAATTTGTTGAAAATATCGTAATTTAGAATACCTAAATGCACAAAAAAACAAGTAAAAATGCGCCGAGGTTTCTTCGGCGCAATCGAGTTTCCCGTACAGCCGCTTCAGCGTATAATCAAGGCCGCCGAAAATAGATCTAACTTTCGGTGGTCTCGGTAAAATGCTGTATGAGCCGCTGCCCATGAAACTTTAATCACGGGCCGATGGTAGTCTGTCCTATATCGTTGCCAGATGCACGGTTATGGCTAAAAATAAAAAATTACTGAGGCTAGAGGACTGCAATTTGGTATGTTTGATGAATGGAGGGTGGATGATCGTCATTCCAATTTGCAGCCCTCTAGCCTCAGTAGTTTTGAAGATCTGAGGGCGGACAGCGAAATTGCAGGCAGACAGACAAAGCCGGCGCAATAGTTTTCTTTTACAGAAAACTAAAAAGCAAAAGCGACCGAGCATATGTTAGGGCACAGGTGATCCCACCATCCGCATCTATGCAGGGCGAAAACTGCGTCAGAAGTTCGATAAACGGCGCATCAAATCTCAAAATCCAAGCGGCGAAAATTCCAGCCTGACCATAAGGCTGGAACGTGGCTGGAACGCTCTCATGGAAGCATGGAAAGTCCCTTGATCAAATTGCAACTTTGCTACGCAGATTTGCACCAATTTTATCCCGAAGTTGGCTGACGAATTCCTACTTGGATGCTGCAAAAAAAAAAATTTTTTTTTTCTTCCCTTTTTTATTTATTTTTTCAAAACTACAAAAAACTTTCCTTTTTTATTTTTTTCAAAGCGACCAAAAAACTTTCCATTTTGATTTTTTCAAAGCTACAAAAAAACTTTCCCTATTTTTTTTTTAAAACGACAAGGTCCCCAGAGTCTTCAAGAGAGTTTTTTCAAAATAAATTCTTTGCTTTTATGTTACAAGATTATCTTCTCACTCAGCTTTAATGTTATTGTCTTTCTTCCATCCATGTTACTCAAGAATTAAGTTCTTATGTCTTAATGTTCCTAAGAATAAACTGATGTCAATTACTTAAAAAAAAAAAAGAACCTGTGGCCATGATATCGCTAAACTAAGTTGTGGCCATGATATCGCTAGAATAAGAAATGTCCATGGTATCGCTAAGAAATTATGGCCATGGTATTGCTGAGATGTGAAATGATAATCATTTTATCACGATTTTCCAACCTAATCCGGTGTAAATGTAGCACTAATTGTATGAATAAACAAGTAAAAAATGCGCCGAAGTTTCTTCGGTGCAATCGAGTTTTCTGTACAGCCGCTACAACGTGTAATCAAGGCCACCGAAAACAGATCTATCTTTCGGTGGTCTCGGCATAATGCTTTATGAGCCATGGCCCATGAAACTTTAACCACGGCCTGGTGGTGGCCTATCCTATATCGTTGCCAGGCGCACGATTTTGGCTAACTCTAACCTTAAATCAAATAAAAACTACGGAGGCTAGAGGGCTGCAATTTGGTATGTCTGATGATTGGAGGGTGGAAGATCAACATACCAATTTGCAGCCCTCTAGCCTCAGTAGTTTTTAAGATCTGAGGGCGGACAGAAAAAAGTGCCGATGGACAGACAAACTAAAAATTAAACGTAGAAGTAAATATTCCGTTTTCCTCTATATTAAAGTGATATTATATCCTCAGGTTGCCATTGAAAGTTTATTTAAACAAAGTCTTGGTTTTATGGGGCAGAATTATTTATTTAATGTCATTCGTGATACTGACCTTCGTTTTTTCTGTGTAGATGCACCAATTGTTAGTTCTGATTTCCAAATGTGTCTACTTTTTAGTTTTCTGAAAAGAAAACCATTGTGCCGGCGTTGTCTGCCCGTCCGAACTTTTTTCTTTCCGCACTTTTTCTGTCCGCCCTCATATCTTAAAATCTAATGAGGCTAGAGGGCTGCAAATTAGTATGTTGATCATCCACCCTCCAATCATCAAACATACCAAATTGCAGCCCTCTAGCCTCAGTAGTTTTTATTTTATTTAGGTTAAAGTTAGGCATAATAGTGCGTCTGGCAACGATATAGTTCATGCCACCAGCCACCACCGTGGCCATGATTAAAGACCACCGAAAGATTTCATGGGCCGTGGCTTATACGCTTTTCGTTAAACTCGAATGCGCCGAAGACCACCGAAAGATGATGCTCAATTAATTTTAATTATCGGTTTGGCCTTGATTATTTGTACTTGTTTATGTCTGATCACAGA
Source organism: Macrobrachium rosenbergii (assembly GCF_040412425.1). Classification (NCBI taxonomy): domain Eukaryota; kingdom Metazoa; phylum Arthropoda; class Malacostraca; order Decapoda; family Palaemonidae; genus Macrobrachium; species Macrobrachium rosenbergii. The sequence goes on along the minus strand of NC_089787.1, from coordinate 35,454,749 downwards.
ATATTCGTTTTAAACTCAATTGCGCCTTGAAGAAATTGTTAGTTCGCCAAATTTTCTACTTTTTGTTTTCTTCGTGGGTTTCTGACTTTTTCTCTCCGCACTTCTTGATCCTCAGATCTGAATTACCAATTAATTTTAATTATCTAAGGTTTAGTTATGTTTACAACACTTATATATTTGTACTTGTTTATGTCTGATCACCATTCTTGGAATCCAGAGCTACTGTGATAGTTCCCTAAAACTAAGTAATTATAAGTAAAAATCTTGAAGAAATTTGCACTTTTTTTTATGGCGATTGTGGTTTGAAAATTAATTTTAATTTCTCATTTAGTTATTTATCAAACTTATATATTTTACTTGTTTTGTTTCTCTGGAATGAATGAAAATTCTAAAAGATTTGTATATTATATCTCATTCTTGGAATCCAGAGCTATTTTACTATTTTATTTTACTATTGTACTATTTATTTTACTATTTTATTTTACTATTGTATTTTGCTATTTTACTATTTTATTTTACTATTGTATTTTACTATTTTATTTTACTATTTTATTTTACTATTTTATTTTGTTGTTGTGCAGTGGGGTTTGGGAGACTGAGTGTTTGTTGGAATAATTTGTTTCTATTTTTGGTTTTTGTTTTATAGTGACATCATTACTTAAGGGTCTTTGCAGCGTCCCTTCGGCCCCTAGCTGCAGCCATTTTCATTCCTTTTACTGTACCTCCATTCATATTCTCTTCCTTCCACCCGACTTTCCACCCTCTCATAATAATTGTTTCATAGTGCAACTGCGAGGTTTTCCTCCAGTCACACCTTTCAAACCTTCTTACTTCCAACTTCCCTTTCAGCGCTGAATGACCTCATAGGTCCCTTCTCTTGGCCTTTGGCATAAATGCTGTATTCTTCTCTATAGTGGCGTTAGTTAATGACACTATTCACTAATCATTAGCATCGTAGCTTATGTATAAAAATCATTTGTAAATATTAGGTTATTATTGTAACTTTCCTACACATCGGTCGTTGGGTTCGAAAAGACATTTGGATGGCAAAGTCACTCAATTGTTATTAAATACTTTTGGAAAAATATTTAGAATGAAAGTAAAGTAAGAATAATAAATTCCCTGCCGATCTTTATGTTTTTTTTCCGGTCGACTGATTCATCTTATTTGTTCGTTAATTGTAATTTGGTGAAATTATGTAATTAATTTTAACATTTGATGGATTGCTTTCAAGGTTTTCATAATGTCTCTCTTTCTAAAAGTACTCAACCAACCCCGCACCTAGATCACTTTATATGTATGTATGTATATCAGTATGTAAAGAATATTTCCCGCTTAAATCCCCCCAAAAAAGTAAAAAGTGCGCCGAAGTTTCTACGGCTCAATCGAGTTTTCTGTACAGCTTATAATGCTGTATGAAACTCTCAGCCACGGTTCATGAAACTCTCAGCCCCGGCCCATGAAACATTCAGCCACGGCCCGGTGGTGGCCTGTGTTGTCACCTGTAGCGGTGCTAGACACACGATGATGGCTGACTTTAACCTTGAATAAAATAAAAACTACTGAGGCTAGAGGGCTGGAATTTGGTATGTTTGATGATTGGAGAGTGGATGATCAACACACCAATTTGCAGCCCTCTAGCCTCAGTAGTTTTTAAGATCTGAGGGCGGGCGGACTGACAAAAATCCGTCTCAATAGTTTTCTTTTACAGAAAACTAAATAGGAACTCAAACCAGAAGAAATACGAAGTTCTCAAGCCTAATTTCAACAGTTTTCATTCTAAAATTGTCAACGAGAAGGACAGAATATAAGATACTGAAATAAAATGAAAAACTCAATAATAGGAAAAATTCACTTTGAATTTGAAGTTGGGAGTCAACATCAGTCTTTTATATTTAATCAATTAAGGAAAATTAGGGCATCTTTGTCATCAAATTTAAAAGAGAAATATGTCGACAGCATTTCAGGTTTTCAGATGAAATCTAGATATAATTTTTTAATCTTTTTCATTTTTAACTCAGTATTGCTTTCTTGTGTTTTAAGGAATAATTGAGTTGGTTTATTGTGATAAAATATTTTATTAAATGTAATTACGATTTATTCGTAGTTATATGAGAATTTATTTTTCCACATCAAGGTTAATTTTGCGTTGGTTACGGCATCTAATCAGTTATTCCAAATAATAATAATAATAATAATGCGCAAAATTATAATCCCTTCACAGAGTTTAAAGTATTATATAAAGGATAAAATGCATTTTCAGGTAAGTACAGCCTTTAGTTAATATAAAGTTACAGAAGGCAATTCAAGTCCAAAGGAACATGCTATTCAGCATTTCTCGAAGTATGAAGAGAGAGAGAGAGAGAGAGAGAGAGAGAGAGAGAGAGAGAGAGAGAGAGAGAGAGAGAGAGAGGGCCAGCCAGTCATGCGGACAAATCAAATACTTTCATTGAAAGAGAGAGAGCGCCAGTTGGGCGTGACACAGTTTCCGGTCAAAAGTAAATGAAATAAAAAAAAAAAGAGACAGACGAACGAGAAAAACAAAAGCTGAAGATACCCGAAGGAACACTTCGAGCAATAGAAGAAAGGAGCCAGAGAGAGAGAGAGAGAGAGAGAGAGAGAGAGAGAGAGAGAGAGAGAGAGAGAGAGAGAGAGAGCGACCAACGTAGGGTTTTCAGTGTGAGAGAGAGAGAGAAACAGAAAGAGAGAGAAAGACTGCCAACCACAGGGTCGAGAGAGAGAGAGAGAGAGAGAGAGAGAGAGAGAGACCAACGTAGGGATGAGAGAGAGAGAGAGAGAGACACCAAGAGGGATGAGAGAGAGAGAGAGAGATACTGCCCAACGCAGGGTCGAGAGAGAGAGAGAGAGAGAGGAGAGACTACCCAACGCAGGGCAGAGAGAGAGAGAGAGAGAGAGAGAGAGAGAGAGAGAGAGAGGAGAGAGAGAGAGAACTTGGCCAACGCAGGGTCGTGCAAGAGGAGGTATTATAGAATTCTCCAAGGGACAATTTCATTCTAGCAGAAAATTAGAGCTTGTAAGACGCTTAGATCACAAGCGTTTGCCGCCGGAATACAAGTTTTACCAAGGCCAGAATGTAGTCTTGTCCGTTTATGTTTCTTTTACAATTTTTTATAGCATTTTGTCTTTTTTCCGAGGGTAGAATGTAATCATGTCTGTTTAATTTTGCTTCTTAATGTCGCATTCTATTTTTATTTCAGGGTCAGTATGCAGTTCAGTCTTTTTAATTTCATGTTTTTCTCATTTTTAATGTCACGTTTTATCTTATTTTTTACTTCATTTGTTATTTTTTATTTGACATTTTATCTTTTAACATGGTTCCCACGTTGCCATGTCTGTCTTAATTAATGCAATTTTCTCACTATTTTTGTGAGTGTGTGTTTTTAAGGGGGACGGACGTAGATGCAATGCATTACTGCCTAATACTATTCTCCTTGCATTTTAATGCATTTTTATCTGTTTATTCATTTACTGATTTATTTTTTATTTTCTTTTTTTAATAAGCGAGATCTCTTCTTTCTGCATTTTCCTTTACCTCCTCTTACTTCTTCCTAATGAACACCATATTCTTTGGAAGCTTGGATTTCAAGTCAGTGGCCCCTGTGGGCTTGTTCCAAATGAATAAGGTTCATCTTCTGAATAATAATAATAATAATAATAATAATAATAATAATAATAATAATAATAATAATAATAATAATAATAATAATAATAATAATAATAAAAATAATAACAACACATTTAATTTTTGCAAAGGCGGTATTCAATTTTCACTTTTTTTTTTTTTTATTTAAATGTTTCAAACGTTTTGGGATTTGAAAGCCAGTCCTAAATTTTTGTCTTTTCATTTGTGGAATTAGGGTAATTTTTTTCAAATAACGCAGAAGTTTGCGACATAATTCTCGCGAATTTTAAAAGTCGTTAAATATTTCTCGCGAATTCCATTGGCGAGAAATATCGAAAGAATTTGATTACCTTACATCAGTGGTTCTTAACCTTTTTATTACACGCCCCCTCTAATAGTTGGTCCTTTCCTCTGCGCCCCTCTCCCAGATTTAAAGGAAAATTTTTAAAAAAAGTGAAAGAGAAGGGATGTTTTTATTATTTTGGGGTGAAATTAGTGAGATTTTTGACACTGCTTCTTAGCGACTCTTGTTAAGAGAATAATGAATATAATTAGAGATTTTTAAATTTTTCCCTAGGGCTCGCACCCCCCATGGAAATTGATGACTTCCCCAGGGGGGCGCGCCCCCTAGGTTGATAACCATAGCCTTACATTAAAGAAATCACTTCGCTATTGCCCCAGGTTCCCTGTCGCTTCTTATCTATCAGTCTCTCAAGCTTTGTTTCTATCTGTCTATCTAGTATATCTTAGATAGATAGAAACACATTCATATAATCTAAATATTCATATGCCTCCATCTTTTTGCTTCTTCTGCGTTTCCCTCTCTCTCTCTCTCTCTCCCCCATGCTTATCTCCCGTTTCCATTTTACCTTATCGCACGAAACACCTATACTTTAGTCATTACGTTCAACTTGCACACTTGGATATTTTATTTTTACGGTTTTCCTCTAAACTTGAACTATAAAACATTCCGAGCAGGATAACAGTAATTTCCCCCCGAATTTATGTGGGCCGTTTTTGTCGGGGTTTGGGTGGGGGGGAGGGGGGAGGTTCGTCCGCGTCGCGAGAAAAGAAAAGCGATAAGGCAGAGGAGAGAAATTGGGAAGATGAGGAAGCGTAAGGATGGTAGGAGGGGAAGGAGTAGGATGCGAGGATGGAGAATGCCTTCAGCTAGGGACTTTTCACTACCTTAGAGCTTGGGGGTAGGTTTCAGTGCAACATTTTTTGAAGAGAGGTTTAGAATTCGAATAAAAGAGAATGCTATATATACAGTATATGTATCTATATATATATATATATATATATATATATATATATATATATATATATATATATATATATATATATATATATATATATATATATATATATATATATATATATATATGTTTACGAACAATCATGAAGCTACAAATGTGTCGAGGGATCGAGACCCGACGGTACCGATCCATTTATCATTGAAAAAAAATCCCTTCGGTGATAATTCCCCATCGGGGATATTCCTGAAGTAGCGTGAATTGGATATTGAGCGACATTTGTTGTAGCTTCATTATTGTGTGTGTGTGTATATATATATATATATATATATATATATATATATATATATATATATATATATATATATATATATATATATATATATATATATATATATATATATATATATATATATATATATATATATATATATATATATATATATATATATATATATATATATATATATATATATATATATATATATATATATATATATATATATATACAATATATATATATATATATATATATATATGTATATTTATATATAAATGTGTGTGTGTGTTTGTTTATGTGCATGAGTAGGTGTGGAAATATTTGTGAGGTTCTTTGGTCATGTAAGGCTCCTTGTATTTATTATTTCATAATAATTTTTTCCCGTGTCCGTTCCCTTTCGTACTGTCACGTCTGCAGGAAGAGAAATGTTTAAAAACTAATCTTATCACCAATCTTACCCCAGTAGTAAAATTTAAGTTTAACCAGTAAATGATAATCAAAAATAATATATATACTGGACTGCTTAAGTATTCTGTAACATAGTTTCAAGAAAAATAGAAAAAAATACGATATTTTTCTGTTCATACATATTGGAAAGTCAAAGAGGACGTTTTAAATCTGTTGTAATTCATTATCAACAGCGACTGAAGCGCATTATAGAGAGCTCTCCTTTGAATGATTAATGCGTTTGAGAGGTAAAAAGCATTTATGTCTTTTCCAATTATTGTTCATGCGATGATGAAAAGCTGGATTTTCAATTCGAGGAAGATTACGCAGGCTTCAAATGCGTTTATTATCAACAGTGCATATAATCTGATGAATAATGTTTCAGCTCTGTTGTGAATTTCATCACGGAAAAACCGGGCTGTAATGCTAAATGGACAATAATGATTTTTCCATAATACCTTTCAGTGATTTCTTATTAATGATAAGACCTTTCATTGAGATCCTCAATGCAATTCGCAATATACTATTTCTTATATAAAGGCGTGATAGAGTAGGTATTCATCAATTATCAGTGTATTTTTATTTCCGTGAAGTTTTAACTTGGGTAGCTGTAAATTGAGATTGTCATCGCAAATATTGTGAATACTGTTACTGGTGTTAATGTTTGAATGTTATCACATTTCCAAGGAGGACTGGTATCAGTGCTCTTTTGTCACACAACATTGCCGTAGTCTTTTATTTCCATCATTAGATCTTAGTACTTTTTCTATATTTTCCCCTGCCATTATCTTTAACGTTTGTCTTATGGCATAGTTATACACTGAAGGTGCCTCCTACGCTTCTCTGCTCACCTGGATAAGGTCTGTTATTAGAGCCTGTCTATCACAGTCCCTCGATACCTTGTTTTTTCATGTTTCACTACTTTTTCAGCACTTTTTAGTTTTCTGAAAAATAAGCTAAAAAGTGCCGGCTTTGTCTGCCCGTCCGCAATTTTTTCTGTTCGCACTTTTTCTGTCCGCCCTCAGATTTTAAAAACTACTGAGGTTAAAGGGCTGCAAATTGGTGTGTTGATCATCCACCCTCCAATCATTAAACATACCAAATTGCAGCCCTCTAGCCCCAGTAATTTTTATTTTATTTAAGGTTAAAGTTAGCCACCACCACCGAGCCGTTGTTGAAATTTCATGGGCCGCGGCTCATACAGCATTACACCGAGACCACCGGAAGATAGATCTGTTTTCGGTGGCCTTAATTATACGATGTACAGAAAACTCGACTGCCGAGTTTTTTACTTGTTTTTGTGTAGTGATAAGTGAGTGTACCACTTATCATTACATGGTAGGACTTGGCGACTGACGCCTATTCATTTTGAGCTAATCCTGGACAATAACTTATGGTTGATGATCTCCATATTCTGTTCGCATTTATGTACACTAATGATGTTGATATTTGGCAATATATGTTGCTTCTTACATATCGTGTGCGTCGTGCTTGGTATTGTGCTGCCATCAACATGCTTTCAGTGTCTATCTTGAACTCATCCTTTGTCAGCCATTGCCAACTGCCATCTTCAGCTACACCCTGCGTCTGTCTCTTGTGCAGGCCATGCTTTTGTTCATTTCAATATTTCTCTTTCCTTTGGATGTTGATCCTCTCCTTCTCCTTTGTTTTCTTCGTATGTTCTATTATTATACTGATTTTGTCACAGGTTTAATAAAATTTTTCTTTGAAAATTTTTATTATTTTATCAGCTGCACATACTAGCAGAGAGAACATTTAATTTGATTTCTAGTCATTAGCAGACTAGGCCATGTCAGCTTGTCAGTTGGTCATAACTCGAGATATGAATAATTTTATTTTATCTTTGAGACTTAATTCTATTTCGTTCCCATTTGGTATGCAGGCTACCGTAACAGAGGCATCATGCAAAAAAAAAAAAAAAAAAATTCGGCTTATTTGTATGTACTAGCTGTCTCGTTCACGTGAACTCTAAACCTATATTTCTTTGACGTAAGGTAGAGGTGAGTGGCGCAGTGTGTGTAGGGGGATTTAACGCGCTGCTGATGACCATTCTGTGTAGGTTTGCGGGACAGCCAATGTTACGGAAGTGTTCTGCTCTGGGGGTTTACACACGATTCTGCAGATAAAGTATAATATGGCAGTGGCCGCTGTGTTCTTATTCTTTAGCGCCACCCTTGTTTGGGGAAATTGCTCAATATTAACTATGATTAAGGAATTAATAAATAAATAAATCTAGGTGTTTTCATTGGAGCTATCTGATGCCACTCGTGGAATGACGTCATTATGACGTGATATTGCGTCCACATACGAAATATGCATAAATTATTATACAATTTGCAATTAGCGTGTACATACAATTACAAATAACAGGTATCTGTTTTATATCAGTCGGTATGCAAATGACTGATGTATCGATCTCGCCAAAACTGGAGTATACCATGAAATCCGAAATTTGTTCACCAGTAATGTCCTTCGATGATATTCTATGCTAATATTAATATAAATCCAATTTGTAATATTATTTTGTCAAAACTTAGACAAACGAAAAATTACGATATTGAAATATTTCCTTTCGTTTTCTGATATTAAAAAAAAAGTTCATCGTTTTTATGCTAGAATCTTATAATTATGGATAAACGGCATACTGAAAAGGTGACCTAGTTTCTGTAAAGCTCTGGCCAACAGGGACCAATTAATCATCCGTTAATTCTGTACTTAATTTTGTTTTTGTAATACCTAACACCTGTTGAAAAATTGATGATTTTCATAATGAATAAAAACAAAGATGATTTCTGTAATAAAAATGCACTTTCACGTTTTCCCCTTTCTTTATTCAACTGCCATTTTTTCTTGATTCCTTGTTCTCCCCCTCCCCTTTCCCGGTTGTGATTCCTTTCTTTTATCCCTAATGGCTTAGCATGTCAGACTAGAACTCTGGATAGTTGCAGTCGAAGGCATAATCCGAGCATCCTCCATTCATCTCTGTCTGGGTTTTCCATTGAAAGAATCAAAGGTAAATTTAGCACCTCTGTTTCCATTCATTGCAATCTGCAGTTTCATATTAAAGGAGAACAGCTCGATACTACCACAGGCAGTCATTCACTGCCGACCTTAAGCTGCGTGTCGGAGGAGAGCTTCTGTTGACGGAGTTGCAAATGTTTTCTTTCATTTTCTGCTGTTGCTTCATTTAGTGTTGCCTTTCTTTTCCGCAGATCTTTGCGTCACGAAAAGCACTTACAGCAGCATTCTGTGATGTTTATAGAAAAATAGCTGTAAATTTTATATACTATAAATATGTTATGAATATGGTATAGTGATATAGGTTAGATCACTCTCTTGTTTAGATTGAAAATGAAAAGAAACAAAAATATAAATATTTATTTTATAAGATGTTAACCGAATAAATGAGAAATTTTATGAGAATCTCTCTCTCTCTCTCTCTCTCTCTCTCTCTCTCTCTCTCTCTCTCTCTCTCTCTCTCTCTCTCTCTCTTCATATATATATATATATATATATATATATATATATATATATATATATATATATATATATATATATATATATATATATATATATATATATATATATATATATATATATATATATATATATATATATATATAAATTGTAAATACCGAGATGATCTGGACACGGTAGGAATGGATGATGAAGAACAGATGGTCAGAAAAGCTGCAGACATGGAAGTTGCAGGGAGAAGGCCTGTGTAGGATACCCATGAAATCACTGAAAAGAGGGATTGATGAAGACTTAGAACTGATGAAGAATCAGGCAGAAAGTGTACAAGACTGCGTAAAAGAGAGAGAGAGAGAGAGAGAGAGAGAGAGAGAGAGAGAGAGAGAGAGAGAGAGAGAGAGAGAGAGAGAGAGCTATCCTTGTTCGTCTCCCACTGAAGTCACCATCTCAATCAGACAGCAATACGCAGCTAGCAGAGAGAGAGAGAGAGAGAGAGAGAGAGAGAGAGAGAGAGAGTTATCCTTGTTCGTCTCCCACTGAAGTCACCATCTCAGTCAGACAGCAATACGCGGCTAGCAGAGAGAGAGAGAGAGAGAGAGGAGGGTGGGGGTTTAAAAGAAAGTCGGTTTCTATGAGGCAATATGAAGGAAAACGTCAAATATTAATAAACGAGAGAGAGAGAGAGAGAGAGAAAGAGAGAGAGAGAGAGAGAGAGATCCTTGCTTATCTCCCACTGAATTCCCCATCTCAATCAGACAGCTATACAGAGAGAGAGAGAGAGAGAGAGAGAGAGAGAGAGAGAGAGAGAGAGAGAGAGAGAGAGAGAGAGAGCAGTGAAAATGTCTATGAAGAAAGATTGACTCGGGTTTGGACGACATTGTAATTGGTCGGAAGAAAGCAGCATTGTAATTTTCTGGATTTTATAGAACTAATTACAGTAGGAACTGCAGATAGAATTACCATCTGTAATGTAACTTACTTTAGTTGTTAATTTTTTACCAAATGAACCAAATCACCAAAATTATGATTCAACCAGAAAAAAAAAATCGTCACTTCAGAAATCCCTGTAGAAGCTCTTAGGTAACAACGACCTCGTCTTGTCGAAAATCTTGAAGGAAAATTTCAGACTACAAACTTTACAGTGAAAGTTTTGTAGAAAAATCCGAGAACATGAGCCACTTAGGAAGTATTGACTTTGAACAAGAGTTTCCAAGCTTAAAAAATAACCCGAATAGACTCCATGAGCCACTTAGGAAGTATCTATTGATATTGAACAAGAGTTTCCAAGATAAAAAAAAAAATATACTCCATGAGCCACTTAAGAAGTATTGATATTGAACAAGAATTTCCAAGCTTAAAAAAAAAAAAAAACTTAATAGACTCCATGAGCCACTTAGGAAGTATTGATATTGAACAAGAATTTCCAAGCTTAAAAAAAAAAAGAAAAACTGAATAGACTCCATCTAAAATTCAAAGTATTGATATTGAACAAAATAGACCAACCATTTTAAAAAAATAAGAAAAAACTGAATAGACTCCATCTAAAATTCAAACTAATAGTCCCCGGGGAGGTAGTAAATAGACGCCACACCATTTTGGAAGATAGGAAACCTAGTGGTTAAAGGAGCAGTTAAGAATTATTTTAAGAAAGGAGGTAATTTAGGATAAGTCCCCCAGTCCGGTTTCATAAAACAGAGTTAAGTATCTTATTATTGAAAGATAAGTGTTAAATATATAACAAGAATTGATGGTATGAGAATACTGGAGGAAAATGTCTGCAATCAGTTTTTCAAAATATATATATGATTATATATATATATGGCATATATATATATATATATACATATATATATATATATATACATATATACATATATACATATATATATACATATATATATATATATTTATATATATATATATGATTCTATTCAGGAACAAGAACACGAGTGCAAAAATCCATAACATCGTCTTTGTGCCCATTTGCAACCTTTCAGTCATTCTGTGTCCCCATCAATCAGGGTGAGGAACAAGAAAAATATAGAAATAATAAAGATTCATAATAATATAAAACTTCTAAACAATCTTAATTTTCATATTTTATATATATATATATATATATATATATATATATATATATATATATATATATATATATATATATATATATATATATATATATATTCATATATTTATATATATTTATGTGTGTGGGTACATATGCATTTGTATACATATATTTTTTTTTATTATTATTATTATTATTATTATTATTATTATTATTATTATTATTATTATTATTATTATTATTCATAATGAAAAAGTGTAGAAAGTTGGATAAGTATAGAAAAAGTCGAAAGGCGGAGAATTTGCTTAGTAACCAAAGAAGCAGAACCGAACATACATACATACATACATACATTAACTTTATTATTATTATTATTATTATTATTATTATTATTATTATTATTATTAGTTGTAGTTGTAATAGTATGATATTAGGACAACATAATTATTGAGGATTTAGTCATATTTATTATTATTATTATTATTATTATTATTATTATTATTATTATTATTATTATTATTATTCATAATGAAAAGTATAGAAAGTAGGATAAGTACAGAAAAAGTCGAAAAGCGGCGAATTTGCTTAGCAACCAAAGAAGCAGAACCGTACATACAAACACACATACATACACACATACACCCACACCACTGAATGAATATTCAGATTTTTGTTCTTAAACTCGCAGCTTAGCGGGATACAGCCCCTATTTTTAGCACGGCATTTGCTCTGCAGCTCTAGGTTATCAAACACCGTGTTAAACCAACCGCGAAAAGTGGCTTCTGCCCCTTGAGTGAACTTTAATTAGTTTTTTCCATGTTAGGTTTAATAGTTTTGTCTATAGCATAATAAGTGAGAAAACTTTGTTAATTAATTTCAAAGGACTTTTTTTTCCATACGTGGAAGGGATAAAGAAAAAAGTTTTGGAAATAATTAGTCTATAATTTTTATTTTTTGGCTTTTATCCGGAATTTGGCTTTGTACTTATCCGGTTATTTTCATTCATTAGAAATTTTTGAGGCGATAGTTTTCTTTACGAAATCAGAATTGTGCTATATATATTTGAATGTTATAAATATCTGCCCAGCATAGGATTTGATATATGCTTACAGCTTAATTTTATTCAGTTTTTCGACTGCGCCGTTTTGTGAGGTGGGCCGTCTATAAACCTTAGGTGCTAAGTCTAAAATAAACTTATTCCCTTAACATTTTTCCCCTTCGTATCAAGCCATCGACGATATTGAAAATATCTTTACCAAGGCATATCTCTGGACTATAAACAGACTAAAATAAAAATAAAATTGAAAATTTGCGAAAGGCCTTTGTTTCATAACTCAAAATTCTCACTTATTCCAGCATGATGCGAAATAGAACTTCTCGTTTACACCTGAGAATATTAATATCAAAATTTTCACTCATCTTCAGTCTATTGCTGATCCAGTTGTCCGGAAACTTATGTTGTAGTTAAAGCCATTTCTAGAATTATTATCAACACCATGAAGTTAGCAAGGTATCGTGAAGCATACCAATAAGCTGTTAACGTGAATTACAACCTCCCCCAAAAATTAGATAAAAGAAATTTATTGTAAACGGAGCTCATAATTATCAGTCTTAAAGAAAATGGGTAAATATACCTGATAAAGAAGATCAGTGTACCGTGTGGTGGGTAAGGGAAGGAGAGGTCTTTTACATTTTGGGGTCCAATTGTCGACGGTAATAAAGGTCCTTTGCCGCATTGCTTTCTACATTTTACTTTTCATACGTTCCCTTTGGCCTCATATTTTTCATATGTTCCCTTTGGTCTCATCCCCCTTAGCTGTCCAACTCCTCCAACTTTGCCTCCCATTTCGACTTGCTGTTTCCAGTCGCCAAATGGAACTCAGTAGTTTCGACATACAATGAAATAAGAAGGCTGTGCTTATCTCTCTCTCTCTCTCTCTCTCTCTCTCTCTCTCTCTCTCTCTCTCTCTCTCTCTCTCTCTCTATATATATATATATATATATATATATATATATATATATATATATATATATATATATATATATATATATATATATATATATATATATATATATATATATATATATATATATATATATATATATATATATATATATATATATATATATATATATATATATATATATACATACATATATATATATATATATATATATATATATATATATATATATATATATATATATATATATACTATATAAACTAAAAGCAGAGGTAAGAACTTTCCCATTACTCTTCTTACCAGGATGAATATGCAAATTTTTTGTCGTTTTGGACCTAAGTATGAATTAACTCGAATTCTGTGTAGATTAAATGAGAGGTTTGTTTCTAACGCATAAGGATATTTGGTACTTTCTAAGAATATTATTCTGGATGAATTTCATTCTCCATATGAAGAACGTCCTTAGAACTCCTTATATTGGAAAGAATGAAACGGTTTCAAAATTAGATTTTTCCTTAAGATAAAGTACTGTGGTTGAATCCTTAGTTGTCAAATTAGAAGGTTCCTCAGGTTACTGCATTTTGGATGAAGGCAGCCAGTTTTAAAATGAGAAGTTTCTGTAGAATATCTTATTTAGGATAAATGCCATCGTAATCAGTTTTAAATTAAGAAACCTTGGAATATCCTGTTCTTAGTAAACTGACATCCAGGTAAAGCTTATATTTATAATCTACAGTCGTTCATTATTCTGCACAGTAATTTGATCTTCTTATAATTTGTTGTATGCTAGCTTACGTGCGCGTATAATTCAGATATGTTATACAAATTTGAGAGAGAGAAATATTCATATAGATAGAAATATTGACAGGGAGAGAAAATGGTTTAAGCAGATTGATTGGTATGTAGGTAGATAAAGAAGAAGTTAGATTAATAAAACGAGCCAAATATAGGTCACACATTTTTAGCCTCCTTATGATGTATGATTATGAATTATGAACTCTGATACCAAATTCCCTGCCAAAACGTCTCGTCTCCTACTCGCTTATTGCAGCCGTTTAATAAAACCCGTCGATAAACCCGTCCCGTAAAATGACAGAGCGTTGCATTTCGCCCGGAATAAGAACCGGTTTGCAACGTCAGGAAAAAAAAACCTCTTATGCAACGGCTTTTTGCCGAGTTGATTTAAAAAGCACACGCAATCAACAAATTTCCATTGTGACACTGAATGACAGTTTTCATTTTTATTGCGTAATCGAATTGCTCTTCCCAATTCATTTACATGATTGCTATCGAGGCCATTTCATTGCCCAATGTCTGCGTCTGGAAAATAATGCGGAACCATTTTTTTTTTTTTTTTTTTTTTGCTGAAATATATGTTTTCTGAATGATGCCCTGGTTGGTATTCATACGTAATGGGTTACGGGAAAGAGCTGGGAGGAAGTTTCAAAGCTATATTCTGATGTTAGAAGTTGTGTATGTATGTGTGTGTATATATATACTTATGTATTTATATATACATATAAACATATATATATGTATATATATACATATATGTATGTATATATACATACATACATACATACATACATACATACATACATACATACATACATACATACATACATACATACATACATAAACTAGTGTATGGCAAAGAGGAAATGAACATTAAAATGGAGCGCAAAATCTGCCACTTTAAGACATTCCCAAGCAAGTTACTTATAACCAAAAAAAAATGCTATGAATTAGCTAATACCAGAAAGGAACGTAAAATTTTGCAGGAATTAGCCAAGGAAAGTCAAAAGACAGTAACAAGAATCGCTTATGTTCTTCAGTATCACTTTTATGTCTCTTTCGAACATTCCGTGCGGAGTGGGATGGGTTGCATTGAGACCGGAACTGTATTAATGCAAATTCTAAAATGTTTTCAGGAACAGTATTGTTGCGTTTTGTAATTGTAAGACTAAGGGGCCAGTCTCTTCTCTGTAATTGTTGAATCTTCTGTACAAAAAGAGCATTTTATTTTTGACTGGTTTTTGTGGTCACATGCTTATGTCATATTTTGTAAGACGTTTGATTTCCAGTGATAGAAGTTGTACACACGCACACACACGTCTCTCTCTCTCTCTCTCTCTCTCTCTCTCTCTCTCTCTCTCTCTCTCTCTCTATATATATATATATATATATATATATATATATATATATATATATATATATATATATATATATATATCATATATAGTAGAAAACTTGATTATATGTAATCTGTATACGCAGTTTAAAACTTTGACACCGTTTCTGAATAGGAAGATTAAATTTTGCCAGCTTCAGTTCCCTGGTGGTCACCCATCTAGGTGAAGACCATTTACATAAGGTTCCCTGACCGGAATCCCAGCGGTATTCTGAACATGTTTTAAAAAATACTTAAGAAAGCAAAAATAAAAAAATAAAAACTTAACTTGGTAACTTTTAAAAGTATAAAACAAAGCACCGCCGCTAAAAGTACAAAAGAATGACAAACTTTCTGGTGTCTTTTCCAGCGTACCTTGAAATATTATGTTTACCGTACTTGAGGAAGAATTCCTCCCCGGCTCTTCTCCGCGAGGAAATATTGCTTCTTATCAGGGAACTTTGATCGTAGATCCGAGAAGACGTGTTTTAGCTCTGACGCTTAAGGTTGTAACTCAATCTCCTCTGCTCTAGACGGCTAATCGCGTTGTAGATAACCCCAGAAATGCTTTTTAGTTTTCTGTAGAAGAAAACTATTGAGATGGCTTTTTGTAAGTCCGTCCGCCCTCAGATCATAAAAACTACTGACTCTAGAGGGCTGCGAATTGGTATGTTGATCATCCACCCTCCAATCATCAAACGTACTAAACTGCAACCCTCTAGCTTCAGTACTTTTTTTTAAATTAAATGTTACAGTTAGCCATGATCGTGCGCCTGGCACCGATGTAGGTGCCAACAACACAGGCCACCACCAGGCTGTGGCTGAGAGTTTCATGGCCCGTGGCTGAGAGTTTCATACTGCATTATACGCTGTACGGAAAACTCGATTGCGCCAAAGAAACTTCGGCGCATTATTTATTTATCTTTTACGATCTCAGGGCAAGATTTCTGTGCGATGGCGTTTTGCTTTTTATTTTGTTGTGGAACTTCATCGCATTAGTTGCTACTGGGTAGTTCCTGACTCGAACGCTGTAATAATTAGTTAAGGTTGATTATATTTCTATTGTAAGAGTAAGCTGGTATGGTCACTAGTGTCTCTCCCCCAGGTCAATGAAAAAATCGCTGGTTCTGTATCGTGATCAGTTACTGGTACAGTGTGGGGTCTGAGGTGGGAGGTTGAAGCCAACATCCTTTGGAAGCTTGAATTTCAAGTCAGTGGCCCCTTTAGTGTGCTTGTTCCATGTAAATAGGTTTCATCTACTGTAATAATAATAATAATGATAATATTTAAGTCAAAATACGTTAAAACCTAAAAAGAAGTTTTCCAGATTTCTGTTTTGGTTTCAAGGTATTTGAATAGAAAAATGATAGTAGTATTTATTCAATCATTACTCGTCATAGCATGAGAATTTACGATAGTATGTTTCTTGAAGAATTAATATACATGCATCGCAGTAGCAAATACTAAAGTATGTATACAAAAATTACCTGGCTCATAAGTAGTTTTATTGATAGTTGCTAAAGGTAAAAATGGTTACAGTAAGATGTATAGCAATAAAGTCGTGATTTTGAGTAGTGTCTGGGTAAGATGAATAATTTAGTTCGTTTTTTGATAATTTTCAAAGGAAATGCCAGTCTGATTCACTTGTAAGTCAGAGTTGGTTAAAGTATAGTCTTTAAGGGAAAATTTATGTAAATTATATATAATATATATATATATATATATATATATATATATATATATATATATATATATGTGTGTGTGTGTGTGTGTGTGTGTGTGTGTGTGTGTATGTCTGTCTGTCTTCTTGCCTGTCGTTAAATAAATAACAGATGCGATCCACGAAAAAGACGCGCCAAATACTGTAATGGTTAGAAGGTAAAGTAAATGCTCAGAAGTTCTGTGGAAAGATAACAGAACGGCAGAACTGAGAACAAAGACTTTGCAAAACTGTAATTCGAAGAAGGGTGGTCGGTGTGTGAGAACACTCGGCAAACTTTTAGACTGCAAACTTCACAGGATAAACTTGGGCAGCAAAAACTTTAGCAGAGGAACTGTTTAGGGGAAACACTGTTGCCGAACGCCGGCTCGATAAAGCCCAGTGTTTACAGATTTTTTTTTTTTCCTCGGAACGGCAGCTGAAGACCAAAGTCTGCTGTAGAATGTAGAGATTTTCTAGACTCTTACGAGATGTAATATTTTATCGTAAGTCATTCTATCTATTCCTAGTTGTTCTTTTAGTTTCTTATAAATTTTACATTTATGTTTAATGGCTTTAGGATATTGACATTCTGACAAAGCTAAATGAGTGGTATATAAAGGAACGGAAATGAAAGGCGCAATAATTAACACTGTACACTCTCCTAATTCTTGTGTCTCCTTACGTTTTTTCCTCATATTTTGCTGTCTTAAAAGAACAGATAGACAGATAAATAGATAGATAAAGGGACAGATAAGATAATGTGGAAGTATATAGGATGATGGATAGGTCAGTCAATAAGAACAAGCGAGGGGAAAAGGAAGGAAAATAGTGGAAATAGAGAAGAAAAGTTGAGATACAACTTTATGGAGAATAGGGAGTTGTTTTGCATGGAATTAAATTCAGTAAGAAAGGTTAATGTACAAATGGCTTCCATGCTAATAGATGCTTTTGAAGAAATGCTGCCTGATGTGAATTCAGTCTTGAGTCAATGGGGTAAATATATATTGCAAATTGTTGAGCAAATAAGGAGGGGAGACATAATCAGTGTTCAAGCATATCTGTGGAGGCCAAAGTTGGAGTTTATGAAGGTGAATGTTGAACAAACTCCTTTATGGAAAGAGAGTGTGGTTGTCAAATTGCAAATGAAAGAATGGGGGTATATTGCCAAGATGAACTGTTTTTTTAGGATGTTTAGCATAAGAGGAACTGAAGGAGTTAAAAATGTTGATGAGAAACTGAAAGGAAGTGTAAAAAGTTTACTGTCAGTGTAAGAATGAATCTGGGCGTTTTTAGATGGTTATGCAATTTCAAAAGGATGGGGAACGATAGGTTGGTGAAGAAAGAGTGTAGTTCGGAGATGTTAGGATGGAGGAGGAGGAGAGGATGAGGTAGCAAATGTTGGATAGACTGTCTGGAATAGGTATAGAAAAAGATACGTTCCAATATCCAAGAAGTACGTGAGTTCCTGCATGACTGAAATGGATTATACATTGCGTGCAGGGGTGTTCAGCATGCTATTAACGGGTGCTCTGTTTAGTCATATGAAGTAGCCAATGTTGTGGAAGTTTTCTGCGCAGGTGGTTCACCCACAATTCGGAAGCTAAAGTGTGAAATTTGTAGTGACCATGGTGTTGTTTTGTTTGTGGAGCCACCCCGTACAGGGAAGCGGCTTACTGTTGAAAAAGTAGAATAGGTAAGTTTTCAGTGTATTTTATCTCGCTTTCCTTCAAAAATAGATCTCTTGTCGAACCTCGGTGAGAATCTAATCTTATGATAAGATGTTCTCGTTAAATTACAGTTTGGTAATTATAACCATGAAGCATTGGCCCCTATCATCAAGTCCCCCTTTTAGATCGACCCTCCTCCATCATGGAGAAGGCAAAATTGGGTCCATTTTTAACCTTCTGCGGAGACAATTTTAGTATCCTCTCATGCTCGCCTAATGGGTCCACAACTTGGCCTCTTCCATGCAATAGGTATCCCACTGGCTATTTATTTATTATTCCCATTCATCTTTCCAAATATATATATATATATATATATATATATATATATATATATATATATATATATATATATATATATATATATATATATATATATATATATATATATATATATATATATATAAGGAAGGTTCTCTAGTAATGGAATATATATGGAGCCAAGGGCCGAAAACAGAATAGTTTAGCTGAGAATATCACTTACTGGCCCGTTCTCTTAATAATTCACATGTTGTGATGTTTCTGTTACTAATCCACAAATGTTTGTTTGAGGTTCCTTTGCTAGAAGAGATGATGGAAAGGCAGCACACGTGTATATCATCATTTTTACGAAAGAGATAACGAAGACAGGGTGAAAGGGATGCCACTCACACGTGTCTCTTGTTTTTCCGTAGGTAGATCACAAAGCGATACGGACAGACAAACAGTGGCAAAGGAAAGCCACTGAAGAAGTGGCTTTGAAAAAAACTACTTCATTTTAATTGATGGTGAAATATGACGTCATTTCTTAATTCCATTCCTTCAAATTAAAATAAACAGAACTTACGATCAGACCGTCCCCTAACTTCAAATATTGAAAATGGTGCTCTATATTGTCTTTAGTGACAGATATCTTATTTATAGTCATATATTTGTTCTTTATTTCTTCGGCAGACGTTTAGTTGCAATTAATACGAATTTTACTAAAATCCGCAAAAATAAAGATTTAAATTTTCAGATGCGTCGCAATATAAAGGGTTCATTGTTCCCTGGAAGTATGCAGTTCGAATATTAGGTAAAATAAGAAAAATCATCGAAACATTACGAAAATATCCAATTTCTCGTTTAGCTTGTTTGGCTTTGTCTTTTTCTTTCCATTTTCGAAACGAGAATGGAGAGGACTTGGTAAAAGTTTATGATGGACTTTGCATTTTGCGTTTAACAGATCTGATGGATGCATCACACACACACACACACACACGCAGGCACATATATGTATATATGTATGTATATAAATTTATACATACATATATATATATATATATATATATATATATATATATATATATATATATATATATATATATATATATATATATATAAATATATATATACCTATATATATATATATATATATATATATATATATATATATATATATATAATAAAAACGACGGATACATCATACATCTCTTCTTCTCGAGAGATAAAGTAGTTCTTCTCAGCAAATCTGTTTAGGATGAGGTTGCTTCCCCTATGCAGTACTTTACCCTGGCTGTGACCCACCACAGGATACTAGCCACAAGGAGCCCAGTATACTCATTAAAATGACAGACGTGCTATAGATTATTCAGGAGGGAGGATGACTGGCTATTCCTTCCTGCAGGATTGATTTCTGGTCATTCTCAGAGTGCTGATGGTATTATATATATATATATATATATATATATATATATATATATATATATATATATATATATATATATATATATATATATATGTGTGTGTGTGTGTGTGTGTGTGTGTGTGTGTGTGTGTGTGTGTGAAACAATCCCCCTTTGTAAATTATCTCCATGGTATAATGGATTCCGTATTAAGCGATATTTATGGCCTCATAATTGTGACTTTAAAAAATTCATGAGTTTATAAATGACAGAAATTATATATATATATATATATATATATATATATATATATATATATATATATATATATATATATATATATATATATATATATGTATATATATATATATATGTATGTATATATGTATGTATATGTATATATGTATGTGTATATATATATATATATATATATATATATATATATATATATATATATATATATATATATGTATATATGTATGTATATGTATATATGTATGTGTGTATATATATTTCAGAAAATATGGCTGCTACAAGTTTTAAAGGACACATATATGCATTTCATAGCTTCAATGCTTTAAGATGTGATGAAAGAATTTATGGAGTCAGATGGAACTAGGTCGAGAGACTCGAGGTAAAATCTTTGTGTTCAGCAAATGGTTTGATTCCTCAGCAATATTGCCGGTCAGGTGATTTCCGAAGTGTTATGTATATTCGTGAGTACGTGCGTTAATTTGATCTAGATTGTGCCAAAATCTGCCCTAAAAAGTGAGTTTGATCGTTCATTAACGTGATAGAACTGCAGTTGTCTAGACGTAGCTTTGGAGAGGATCCAGGCTTTGAATCAGCAGATAAGGTAGAGTTTGAAATCTCTGTTTTTATGGGAGAAATTGAACTTGTGATTTTTACCATGATTTTCTAATCATTATGAACTTTTGAACTGGTGTGGGAGATTTAATATGAATATTCATACCTCTTTTATATTATTGTTTTGTCATGTTACGTTTGCCATATCTTGGCTATGCATTTTACACTTTCCATTATTGTGTTTTGCATTTCATATATTTTTGGGAGTTTTCTATCATGTTTAATTCTTCCGACAGATGTCTGTGGACAGATGTCGGTGGACAGTGTGGACTGTTTCGAATAACATGTGGTAGACTGGTTTTGACATGACTAATTATTGATTTGGGAGTATGTGTGAGTTTGGATATTTTCAGGCTATTAGCCATAGTGAGACTTCTTTAATCAGAAGTGTTTTACAGTTCAGAGTTTAGTTATCTAACTCGATAATTCATTTATTATGCATTTTAATCTTTGCTTTGTTTTGTTCATTTCTTGTTGGGTTATTTGAATAATAAACCTATTTTTTGTAGAAACTATTGCGTTTCTTTAAATGGTCCATTTAATTGATTTGGTGAGAATGAGTGCGATTCGGGTGGGTGAACTTGGAAAACGATGAGAGAGAGAGTGAGAGGCGATACACACAGAGAGAGAGAGAGAGGTGACGGTGAGAGAGAGAGAGAGAGAGAGAGAGAGAGAGAGAGAGAGAGAGGAGAAAAATAGATGTAAGTGTTGCCGTGAGCGAACGTTCATACGCCTCCGTTTCATGAATAAAGATCGTTGGAGCACGTTACGTACACCTTCAAAAAGGTGTTAATTCTGTCCTCGTTACAGAATTTAATGGTGGCAGCCGTGTCTGAATGAAATGGCGGCAGCGGGTGTCTTTTGATTTTAAATGGTGGCAGCATGATTTTAATGTCTTTAGTGATGGCGAAAGAGGGAGATTGCTAATAGACTAATTGGTAACGTTGATGCCCAAGGCATAGGCGACTTCACCTAAGAGCTAAGGCGACGGGTCAGTGTTGAATGACTGAGTAGGTCGTGATTACGTGTGAAATGCGGGGAACCTTTCCTCTTTTTTCCGTTTCTATTCGAGTACTGGGAGTGGGGAGTTGTGAAATAGATCTGGTTGATCTCTAGAGCAATTTTGGGGTTAACAAAATACCCAAATAAGTGTGAATAGTGGCGATTGTGAGTTAATTACGCAAAGTGATGATACTACTAGAAACGCGCTGGGTGTCTTTTTTGCTTTGCCGTCAGTAGGTGACGTCACAGGTTAGCAAGTTGAGAGATAGGTACTTCGTTTTCTGTTTCAAAATTGGTAAGTACCCCATTCTCGTAAGTTGCGCAGAACGCCGTTTTCTGTTCTTCTTTTAGAGGGTAACTTGTGCCTTTCTCTAGTGTTCTTTTGGTTTCTCTTTTTATGTTGTTACGCTCAGGGCGTGTGATTACTCACAAAATGCCGGACGATGCAGCAAGCACATCCCAATCAATTGTGGTGCATAAAGTGACGAACATTTGTGGGGAATTACAAATTTTAAAGGGTTAGTTGATGGAAAGCCAACCCAAAATATAGAAACTTTCATTGAGTCAGTGAACAATTATCTGAATTCCAAGAAAATTACGAATGGCGCTGAAGCTTTAACAGAGGCTAAATCATTTCTGGATTTAGATAAAGGAGATATTGGGAAACGAGCACGCAGTTTCGGGTTCAGAAGGTGTAAAACTTGGAATGAACTGCAGAAATTTCTACGAGCTACTTATGGCGGAGTTCAACGTGAATGCGCAGTTCGGAATTTGCGAGAGTTTCTCAAAATAAAGAAGGGCAATGATTCACTAGTCACATACAGTGCGAATTTATTTGATGCAGTAGTTGAGTTAAAGAAATCTATAACAGGTTCTCCATGGGTAACTGGGAATAATATCTCCTTAGATAATTTTGAAAGATTGTTACACTTTGCTTGCCTTTTAACGTCAGTCCCAGATGTAATTGTAGATAGTTTTGATAAGAGAATTGATCAGGATACAGACGAATCCTTTTTGTTTGCACAGATTAACAAAAATCTAGCAAAATGCCCGACACTGGACAGTAGTTTTGTACAGGAGGTGCAAAGATGTCAGCTGCGGTTTCCAAACCACAGAATAATGATAGTCGCTCGCATTCGGGAAATGATGCAACAGCGAAGACATGTGCACGAGTAGAATCGAAGAAAATTCCAGAGAGATCAGTCACAACGGTACGTTGTTTTAATTGTGATAAAATAGGCCATAGTAAGTCAAATTGCAGAGTGAGATATTGTTCAGTTTGCAAATCTTCAGATCATGGATGGAGATTTTGCCCAGCCACGAAGAATAGAGATTATTCAGGAAGTCACTGGGGGAGGTTTTTCTAGATATGACAGGAGAATTCCACATGATGCAAGTTCTAGATACACAAAGGAACAGCAGAATTTTCACAAGATAAGTTCGAAAACAGACACAGGATAATGACTAATCAGATCGTAGAGTCACTAGAACCTAAGCCGATTGTACGTGGATTCTCTAATGGCAATGAAATTCATATTTTCATTGATTCTGGTAGCTCAGTTAACTTAGTAAATGCTGACCTTTTTCACTCGAGGTTTCCAGAGTGCAAATTAGTCCCTTCTAGTGAGACAGTGTGTGATGTACAAGCGAGGAAACTGAATATTTTAGGTTCGTCATTTCTTACGCTTTGTATCGGTGGAAAGACAATAGTAGAATCATTTTTGGTCATAGAAGGATTAGCCTTAGGTGAAATGGTTTTGCTAGGACACCCTTCTTGTATGCGACATAACATCAACATTCTTACGGGAGTTCAGGGGATTACAATAGGTGAGTCGGGTTGTTTTGTTCCATATATACACAGGAAAAAAACTTGTGAGAAACTTAAGACACAGTCTGAGACATGTGTAACACATTCATTAGAGAGTGAAGATATTCCGCAGAGATCTTTCAAAGGATTTTTGTTGGAAGATGTTGAATTGCAACCGCGAGTTCCTACATTGGTTAAAGTGTCGCTGAAAGAGAAAAGTTTCCTTCTCAAGTGTGCGTTGTTGAGGGAACCGAGAAATTCAAAGACGTTGTGAGTACGGTGTCAGTGAATGAAATTTCAGTCGCAGGCGTGACTTCAGTAGAATTAGTTAGCTATCAAGACTCAGTGAAAAAAAATATCACAAGGGTACTTATGTAATTGATTTTGAAGAGTTTAAGGAAGAGCATAAATTAGTGAGTTTTTTGTGGAGACGGGAATATGTTTCCTAACAAGGAGCAACAGTTCCGAAGTCAGGTTCTACATGAACACTTGGCTAAAGTTGATTATCCTGAATATTCAGATAAAGTAGAGAAAGTGTTGAAAGAATATCTAGATATTATTGCTTTGAAGGAGATAAATTAGGAGTTACAGATGTTTTAGAACATTCAATCCGCCTAGAAAAGGGTACAAATCCCATATATATTCCAGCATATCGAATTCCTTTTTAAGATCAGGGAAGAAGTAGAAAAAGAAGTTCAGAAGTGGGAGTCGGAAGGCATTATCAGACCGTCAATTCTCCGTTTAATTTTCCTTTGCTTGCAGTTCCTAAGAAAGACGGTAGTATGAGAGTTTGTGTAGATTTTCGTAAATTGAATGAAAAAACATGCCCAGATAGATATCCGGTAGCTTGTTTGCCTGATTTGTTTGTTGAGATCGGTGGCAAGAATATATATTCATCTATAGATCTTATGCAAGGGTTTTACAAGTTCCCCTTTGTGAGAGTAGCCGTAAATATACAGCATTTTCGGTACCAAAGGGACATTACGAGTTTAATAGGATGCCTTTTGGATTACAAGGGTCCCCAATAACATTTACTAGACTGGTTAACACAGTACTTCATGGCTTGTTAGGAAAGTCGGTGTTTGTGTACATGGATGACATTCTCATATGCACAGATACAATTGAAGAACATCTAAAGGTGTTAAAAGAAGTCCTTAAGCGATTACGGTTCGCTGGGTTAAAGGTCAAATTGGCCAAATGTGAGTTTCTGAAGAGAAAAATTGTCTATTTAGGACATGTTATCTCTAAAGAGGGAGTTAGAGTGAATGATGAGAAAGTTAAAGCCATTGTGAATTTTCCAGTTCCCAAAACCAGGAAACAGATTCGTTCGTTCCTAGGTATGTCGGGTTTCTTTCGCCGTTTTGTGCGGAATTTTTCTACAATAGCGTCTCCATTGACAGATTTGTTACGAGAAGACGTTAAGTTTGTATGGGGTGATAGTCAACAATTAGCTTTTGAGAAGCTTAAGAACGCTTTGGTGAACCCACCAGTTTTGAAGTTTCCAGATTTTAGTCAACCGTTCACCTTAGTGACTGACGCGAGTCAGGAAGGTATAGGTGCGTGTTTGATGCAGAAATTTGAGGGGAAATTACACCCAATTGCTTTTTATAGCAGAAAGTTCAAAACACGTGGTAGTAACGAAAGGCTGATGTCAGTTGTGGACAAGGAGGCTTTCGCAGTCGTCTCTAGCCTTGTTCATTTTAAGATGTTGTTGTTGGGAAATAAAGTTGAGATTTTTACAGATCATCAACCGTTGTTAGAGCTTTTTAATAAGCCAAATTTGTCGCCCAAGAGAGCACGTTGGTTCCTAACATTGAGAGATTTTGATGCAAACCTCAAATACATTGAAGGTAAGCATAATGTAGTTGCAGATGCATTGAGCAGATATTTTCCGGTCGAGGATGAGGAAATACACACCGAATCCTGTGTGGGAGAAGAGAGTAAATATTTGGTGTCTAATGTCTCTGATATTAGTAGTTCTGAGAGATCGCATGTAGAGGACATACACGTTCCTACAGTGCATACTTCGGGGAGAAATAGTGAGTCGGCAGTCTCGGGAGAGATTGTTATTCGTGATAGTGAGAGTAACGCAGTGTGTTATATTACGGGTGAAAATGTGTCACTTGGGACATAGGCTTGCTGGAACAAAAGCAAGATGAAGATAAATTGTTGTCAGATGCTAAGGCATTTCTTAAGGGAGTTTCACCGAAGAAAGGGTATAAGTTGCCTTTTTCTGGTCTAGAGTTGGAGAATAATTTATTGGTGAGAAAAGTTAAGTATAACTTATGAAGTACTGAAGCATGGGTGAGATTACACAAATCATCGTGCCAGAGAGTCTAGTACCACAAGTTCTAGACATTGTACATTGTAAATTTGGTTCTCCTCATTTGGGTGTAGACAAGACGTATGAAAACGTCAGGTCAAAGTTCTTTTGGAAAAATATGTTTTCCGCAGTAGAAGCCTTTGTGAAGAAATGTGCTATTTGCAATGCGAATAAGCCAGCGACGACAGTGTCGTGTCGTTTGGGTTCATATCCCATACCACATAGGCCGTTTCAGAGAGTGCATATGGATATTCTGGGTAACTTCTCAGAGTCCGCTTATGGTTATAGACATTTATTAGTAGTTGTTGATGAGTTGACTCGCTTTGTCGAGATTTTCCCACTGAAATACAAATCAGCTGAGGAAGTTGCTATAGCGTTTTTAAGGGGATAATTTGTCGATATGGTGTTCCTGAATGTCTGATCACAGACAATGGTAGGGAGTTTATTAATAAGACTTTAGACGGTCTTGCTAATTTGTTGGGGATAAAGAAAGTATCTATAAT
This sequence comes from Macrobrachium rosenbergii, assembly GCF_040412425.1. Lineage (NCBI taxonomy): Eukaryota > Metazoa > Arthropoda > Malacostraca > Decapoda > Palaemonidae > Macrobrachium > Macrobrachium rosenbergii. Next base: position 35,427,855 of record NC_089787.1, on the reverse strand, counting down.
CCCGTATAGACCTGAAGCGAATGGGTTGTGTGAGAGGGCGAATCGGAAAGTAATCGAAGCTTTGCGCATGACGGTGGGAGGTTCCGATACACATTGGGACAGATCTTTGGATGAAGTGCGATATAGTATCAATACTATGATGAATGACACAATTAAGATATCTCCAGCAGAAGCTTTGTATGGATACAAGTTGAAAGGACCTTTTGATTTGTTACCAGAGTGTGTTCAGGGTGATGTTACGGTCACTTCGTTGATAAATACAGCGAGAGAAAGATTTGCACGTATCAGTAAAGAACTTGAACTTAGTTCGCGTGCAATGGTAGAGAAAAGTAACGCGAAATCGAGGGGGAGTAGCTTTTTCGATGGGTGATAGAGTGTTTGTTAAAGTGAATGTTCGGAATGATCTGAATTATAAATTAAGTCCGAAGTTCCACGGACCTTTTGAGATTGTAGAGATCAAAAAGAGGAATAGATTTGTAGTTAAAGATGTAAATACTGGAGTGACGAAATTGACCCATATTTCGAAGTTAAAGAAAGTTAAAGAACGTTTGTAAAGTTGTAATGGATGTAATGGAACGTTTGTATATATGATATTTTTTTTATTTTTTTTTCTCTTGTTCATTTTGGATGTTGAAGTTCTTAGTCATTTGTTTTCGAATGATTTTAGGAATTGAGACATGGGCTAATTTCATACGAGATTTGACCCGTGTGTTAGTGTGTTATTGTGTTATGATGTGTTTCATCATCTGACGCAATATGTGTGTTGTTTAGGATTTTTTTGGGGAGGTATTTAGTATATCGGACCGAACAAGTCTGATCTTTTTTTCGGGTTGGGAGATCGTATTTGAGTGTTTGGATTTTTTCCAGTTTTTTTTTTTTTTAAATTAAGGGAGCTGTAATGTGAGTAATTGTAATTGTTATGATCATGAGAGCGATTGCCATTACGTCAATTGCTATTTTGTTGAGAGTTAGTCAGGTGTTGCGAAATATTTGCTAACCAGAGTAGAACTTTCATGTCGTTTTACGAGATATGATACCTTTTAGTGTTTGGATAGATTTCGAGTATTTTTTTTTTTTTTTTTGTGAGTGAGTTCCGTAGAGTTATTGTGCTTAGTAGTGAGTTGACTGTGATTATTCTGAGATACAAACTTGGAATTAGTTCACATTGTGAGTGTTTGATTTTTGCATTAGTAGTTTTTGTTTGGTCCAGTAACATGAAACCTTTTTGTTATTAGACCTTTTTCGAGTGTTTTTGGGAGACTCAGTAGTGACATGGGATAGAGTAGGGACCATGTTCATTTTGGGAGATCGATGTCAAGGTTCGGGAGTTGATTGTAAGACGAGTTGTACTTTGGTTAGAGAGAGGTGTGTGTGTGACAGTAGTGTTTTCCAGTTGCGAGTTGTGTCTGTGGGTGGTTGTGAATTATCATTAGTTCATAGACAGACTCCGACAGAATGTGACTTTAGACAGTTCCTGCGAGATTACCACATCGAGTCCACCAGTACTCTTCCTGCCGCGTTCTGCAAAAAGTGCAGTTACAATGATGTGCCAGAGCAACAAGTCGACGACATTCGTTCATCGAGGGTCCGAACAGCTCGATTCATCCTGCAGAATCCTGTCTACGGAATTTCTCGTACTTAGCCGTGCTGTATTCAACAGTTCCGAGAAGATAATTATGCGTCATACGCATAACGAGCATTTGCAGTGGAGGTACCTACAACCAAGGTGCCAATGACGGTTCCACCATTGGAAGACATTGACGATTCCGTGATGTTCCAGTATCAGGAATATATTATGCCGACAATTTTAATTGTCTTAATAGCTATTTTACTGATAATTCTTGTTGTGGGGGTAGTAAAGCTTATTCGTGTTTGTAAGATTACATGTAAAGGCTCTAAGAACTCAACCCCAGTGACTTTGGAAGTGCGTCATGAGAGCAGTCCTTAAAGCTGCAGTGCAGTAGACATTGCTAATTGAGCATAGCTCTATCTGTTATGTTTTATACATATGCTTTTGTTTTAGTTTGCCGTTAAGGAGAGCGAGACGCTCTTATGTGGTGGCCGAGCTCTATTTCAGAAAATATGGCTGCTACAAGTTTTAAAGGACACATATATGCATTTCATAGCTTCAATGCTTTAAGATGTGATGAAAGAATTTATGGAGTCAGATGGAACTAGGTCGAGAGACTCGAGGTAAAATCTTTGTGTTCAGCAAATGGTTTGATTCTCAGCAATATTGCCGGTCAGGTGATTTCCGAAGTGTTATGTATATTCGTGAGTACGTGCGTTAATTTGATCTAGATTGTGCCAAAATCTGCCCTAAAAGTGAGTTTGATCGTTCATTAACGTGATAGAACTGCAGTTGTCTAGACGTAGCTTTGGAGAGGATCCAGGCTTTGAATCAGCAGATAAGGTAGAGTTTGAAATCTCTGTTTTTATGGGAGGAAATTGAACTTGTGATTTTTACCATGATTTTCTAATCATTATGAACTTTTGAACTGGTGTGGGAGATTTAATATGAATATTCATACCTCTTTTATATTATTGTTTTGTCATGTTACGTTTGCCATATCTTGGCTATGCATTTTACACTTTCCATTATTGTGTTTTGCATTTCATATATTTTTGGGAGTTTTCTATCATGTTTAATTCTTCCGACAGATGTCTGTGGACAGATGTCGGTGGATAGTGTGGACTGTTTCGAATAACATGTGGTAGACTGTTTTTTGACATGACTAATTATTGATTTGGGGAGTATGTGTGAGTTTGGATATTTTCAGGCTATTAGCCATAGTGAGACTTCTTTAATCAGAAGTGTTTTACAGTTCAGAGTTTAGTTATCTAACTCGATAATTCATTTATTATGCATTTTAATCTTTGCTTTGTTTTGTTCATTTCTTGTTGGGTTATTTGAATAATAAACCTATTTTTGTAGAAACTATTGCGTTTCTTTAAATGGTCCATTTAATTGATTTGGTGAGAATGAGTGCGATTCGGGTGGGTGAACTTCGGAAAACGATGAGAGAGAGAGAGAGAGGCGATACACACAGAGAGAGAGAGAGAGAGAGAGAGAGAGAGAGAGAGAGAGAGAGAGAGAGAGAGAGAGAGAGAGAAAGAGGAGAAAAATAGATGTAAGTGTTGCCGTGAGCGAACGTTCATACGCCTCCGTTTCATGAATAAAGATCGTTGGAGCACGTTACGTACACCTTCAAAAAGGTGTTAATTCTGTCCTCGTTACATATATATATATATATATATATATATATATATATAATATATATATATATATATATATATATATATATATATATATATACACACACACACACATATTTATCATTTTCTTACAGCAGCGCGCGTACGAGAAAAAAAAGCCAAAAGCCTTAAGCTTTTTGGTGAAGGTGGAATCCCTCCATAACTTTTTATCGTCGAAAGCGTAGCGTTAAATACCGTTTTACGATCTATGAAAAACGTACTTGAGCTGCAAGTCCTGCGGACGTTATCTTTCACCCTTCCCTCCACGCACCAAGTAATCCTGGAGGAGAGTCCTTTGGTTACTCTCTGGAATGCCGAGGTAAATTGAAGGATACTTTTTAGGTGCATCAACACTGGATAATAATTTTTTTTTTTTTTTCAGCTTTAACCAAGATGTCAGGAGGCTTTGGTAAATTAGGCTGTTGAATTTCTGTTCATGAAATTGTGATGTCCGATTTATGAAATTATTAAATTTCTATATATTTATTTATTTATTTATTCATTCATTCATTCATTCATTCATTTATGTCTTTATTGCTTTATTTCCTCCCTTTACTAACCCACTGTTCATTTCTCGATCACGAAAACAATTTTCTGAAGCACTTGTTGTTATTTTCACAATTTTATCCCAACCCTTTTGTTACCTAAGAGGAACGTGACGTGTTATTTTCCGAAGAAAATGGACAGGAAATTTTGAAATTGTGTCCATGAGTCCTTTTGGTTTTAACCCTGCATTATTTCTCCTTCCATTAAGGTGATGGAATAAAAAAAAAAAAGGATCACCTTAAGCTTGTTCTTTAAGAACACATTGACGTTAAATGGCCTTTTTACACTGCATTAAGTAATGGAACTTTTGAGCAAACTCTCGGGGAATATGATGCTGTCATCTTTCACTACTTTCAGTATAATGGACTACGATCTTTTTTTTATTATGAATAAGTCATAAACAAAAACTTAATTCCATGAGAAAAAATGTCACTTAATAAATAACAACAAATAATATATATATATATATATATATATATATATATATATATATATATATATATATATATATATATATATATATATATATATATATATATATATTTCAGAAGTATTTTTTTGCTCACCCAATAACTTCAAAGGGTATGAAAGATGACTGATACCAAAATTGAGCATAGATATTTTCATGGTATAAGTTTAGGGCATTAGGTATATATTGAAAACCAAAGTGAATGCGGTTTTTATTCAGCTACCATAAGGGATCGTACGAATTAAGAGATTTTCCAATAATAAAAAAGCTCTGAATGACATAATTGTTTTTTTTTTTTTTTTTTTTTAGTGAGAGCACGGGGAGAATGAATTCGAGCACTTTCCTCGGCGTGTTTAGGAGTTCGCTTTGTGCTGCTTTTGAAATCCTAAAGAAATTTTTGGGGCGTCCTCATGAAGCTAATCCAGAAGATTATTGAAAGATGTTTTTAATTGAAAACTTACGATTGTGTGGTATGTCTTAATTGGTAATCGAAAGTGACCCCCAAAGATAAATAAATAAATATATAAATAAATTTACTGTCTTTTAGTAGCTAGTCCTAAAGACCACTAGTAAGCAAAGGATTCATGAACGACATTTTTTTTATTATTCTTTTTGGGTATCCAGCCGAAAATAAAATCGGAAATTATAAATCCAGCTGCTTCCTAAATGTTCTGTCATCAAAAGCCCGTTTAAGTAAGGGATGAGGAAGAGAAGTTTCGGGCCAAATCCTATTAAGTTCTTCAATACTTTCCTGTCACCAAAAAAGGGACGATTTTTGCCTCATTTTATATAAGGGGGTGGTTTGTGTGGAATAGGGGAGCCGGGGAGGGGGACGGCTGCATGAAAAAAGTCTAGTGATCGGACGAATCTCCCAAATTGAAAGGTTTGCTCTTCTCTTTTTCAAGTTGGTCTGTAAACATCCTTGGGATTAGAAAACACATAAACGTATGGAAGGAAGATGAGAAAACGTTTCTCATCGTTTTCATTTTTATTTTTTATTGTAGAGTATTGAAGAATCAGAATCTAACGTAAACAGTAATCATAGTATATATACATGTTGATACTGTTTACACTGGTTGTGTGTTTGTGTATATTGAGCCTTGTGCACTATTTGTAATTTCTTAATGGAACATAACGTAAAAACAGTTTATTGTAAACAGATGTTATATATCAGTTAATATTCTTGTTTATTTCTTATTTTCTCAATTGACATTCTGATACCGGTCCAGGCAAATGGCTTTCAGAAAATCAGTTTTTTACAGAACATAATATTTCAGAGTTAAGAATTTTTTTAAGGTAAAAAACGTTAGAGATGTCATTTATAACTAACAGTAATTTAAATCTGCTCTATTTTGACGCCGAAGAGCTTTTTCAGTAAGTGTTAAAATATTTTAAATCTGACAAGTTTTGTATGTGACGCGTTTTTATTGTGTCTATATTACAGTTGCACTGGACATTTCCTTTTGTGAGCTATGATGCCCACGCAAACACACTCACAGACACACAGAAGCACCCACACTTATAAATGCATACATACATACGCACATACATACATACAAATTTATGTATAAATATATACATACATTCATAGACTTATATTTATGTATATAATTTATATGTGTATGTATATATATATGTGTGTGTATATATATTATATATACGTGTATATATATACACATACATACACGTGTATGTGTGTATTTCTTAGCCCTTAATACAGACCCAAGACCACAATTATGCATCAAGTCGAGTAATTACCAAAATAACCCCCAAAAAAATGAGATATGATGTTTCCAATCTATCATTCACATTAGAGAGAGAGAGAGAGAGAGAGAGAGAGAGAGAGAGAGAGAAGATTGATTCATATCCCTCCCCCAAGAAAGCCATATATGATCTGAACAGATTACTTCTTCAGCCATCAATCCGTTGAATTTTCAACATGCCTCCGTTTTTCCTTATTCCTATAACCATCCATCTTCGCCTCATTATTGCATTATTCCGCTTGCGTTAAATCAGTCATTATGTAAAATAAGGAAAAACAGTTCATTCACGATCATTTTTCTGTGTATTGCCTACAGAATAGTATATTACAGTTATTTATGGGTGCAGATCTCTATTAGTTCATCTTTAATATGTTATTGTATATCTTCCTATTCTGTTGAGGCGTGCTTGTGAAATTGTCAGCCATTTTGGCTTGCATTGCATGAACATGCATTCATATTGAACAATTATGGTGCTAATGACCTGGTCACATGCAATTAAACACTGGATTCCTTTGATTTCATTATATCACTGTTTTGGTACATTGTCCTATTCGTTGACCGGCAACTCATTACGTTAAACGATTTCCTCATAACAATAGTTTGTTATATACCTTTGATATTGACGTCAGCTTATTGTCGATAGGCATCCTCATATGGGTTAATAATTGCACTAATTCGACGAGATTATATTTGCATTTTCATAATGCTTTATTGGTGAGCGTTCATTAGGCTGTAAATAATTTGTGGAAAGGCACAAATTTAGATTCAGTGATGGTCCCATCAGCTAAAGTCAGTCTCCCCTATTTTATAGATTTATATTTGTAAGTGTACACCGAGTGTGTCATTTCCAAACATCTCCCCATAGGGCAGTGTTTATTAACCTGGGGTGTTGGAAATTCAGTACAAATGAAAAATGAAAACTACCTCAGAATAATAATAATAATAATAATAATAATAATAATAATAATATAATATTATTATTATTTATTATTATTATTATTATTATTATTATTATTATATTATATATATATATATATATATATATATATATATATATTGATAAAATAATAATAGTAATTATTATTATAATTATTTTATTAATTTATATAATATATATAAATATACATATTATACAGTACAGTATATACAGTATATATATATATATATATATATATATATATATATATATATATATATATATATATATATATATATATATATATATATATATATATATATATATATATATAATCCCAGTAACCAGATATATAGTGGGTACTGGACTTTGAACACTACAGGGGTGCTGAGGTCAGAAAAGGTTAAGAAACACTGCCGTAGGGGTAATGTCAGTAGTTCATCTCAATCTTTCACGGAGAACAACTTCAGTAATATGGAGAAACATATTTAGTTAGTGATATTTCAGATACTAAAAGGAAAAGGCGTACTTAACCTTTGGGCTTTAATTTTATATAATATACTGCAGCATTTATAACATATTTTTTTTTTCTTTTCTTAAATACTTGTGGCCTTAATACCCCTTTTCCTATACTGCTGCATTTATAACATAAATTTTTTTTTTTTAGGACTTTTATCCTTAAAAACCCTTTTCCTCCAATTTCCTTCTCAGAATGAAATGAACCGATGTTGCGAGAATGATAAAAAAAATGGATTTAATTAGTTACTTCGGATACATTATGAAAATAAAAATTAGCGGAGATCTGATTTTATCCATAATACCGCTGAGCCCTTGCATCAGCCTATATTTTCCCAAATCTTTATGGCACACAAAACTATGTTTACATATATTCATAGGAATCTTTGTTAATCGTGTGTTTGGTATTTTATTGTAATTCTCTTCTTCCCGTTTCGTTTTTTTATACATGGCGAGTAATGCGATGCTATGCTTTAGCGTAATTGCTTTTATCCCAGTTTATCCAAAAAATCTCATCTAAGTGAAGAATCTTTATAATTTGCCCCGTAAAGATGCTAAGTATACCTTAGTTTAACCAGACCACTGAGCTGATTAACAGCTCTCCCAGGGCTGGCCCGAAGGATTAGACTTATTTTACGTGGCTAAGAACCAATTGGTTACTTAGCAACGGGACGTACAGCTTATTGTGGAATCCGAACCACATTATACCGAGAAATGAATTTCTATCACCAGAAATAAATTCCTCTAATGCTTCATTGGCCGTCTGGAGACTCGAACTCGGGCCTAGCAGAGTGTTAGCCGAGAACTCTACCGACTTCTCCAACGAGGAACTTAACCTCAGATCGAACACAAGCAGAGAAAATGCACCCAGCGTTTAATTATAGCGAAAAATGTCTCTTTAATTAGATTCACAAACTAATTCATCGCCCTCGAGTTCTGTGTTGAATGATAGCAATATTTCGTAAAGTTTATGAGGTAGGAATATCTTTTAATGATGAAGTATGTCACTAAAATAGCTCAGCTCGCGTTTTCTTTATTGCATTGCACATTTTCTTCAGATATACCTCTCACCTTTTTTTTTTACGTTTTCCGGCGAAATATGCGTGATGATATTTAGGTATGGAAACATTAAGACACATTCATAACTTTACTCCGTAATATCTGATAACTTTTTTTATTAATTACCTGTGCAATGTGATGGCCATGATTTTAAAGGAAGAAATAAAGAACTCCCCATACAGGATATGTTAATCCGGCCATGAAATTTCTTTTGTTTTTCCCCTTATAATCTATAACCTATAACCTACAATCTACCTATAACTGCGTCTGATTCTTACCGCCACAGAAATACGGGGATTGTAGGCAGTAGCCCTTTAAAAGATGAGGTAAGAGATATAAGAAAATAATATTCATGCTCATGTATTTGAATGCGCTTACTTTTACGAAGAATGAAGTCTTTCATTTTGAAACAGCATTCACTTTCATTTGTATGCGGAATATTGAATGCACTGTACACCATTTTTCTATGCGTACATAGCAAATTACGCACATGAATACACACACACGCACGCACAGACTTGAATACATAAGTATGTTGAATCTAAACCAGGTCATTTAAGAACAAGCATACTAGTTGATTAACGTTTTATTTAGATACAGAACAGATTAAAAGTAATTAACATTAATATGAAATTATTTTTTAGACGTTAAGTTTGCAGTGTTTGGAACAATATTCAAGAAATTTGGAACTAATGGCATTTAAGAGAGTAATAAAGGAGTGTGGAACAATTAACATTTGGAAAAGTTATCAGAAATTTTGACAAAAAATTATCAAGGAATTTAGAATAATTAGGCTTTGGAACCGTTACCAAGAACTGTGGAACAATGATCAGGAAATCTGAAACAGTTAGCATTTGGAACAGTTATAAAAAATTTTGAAACAGTTATCAAGAAACTTGAAACAGTTGGCATTTGGAAGAGTTATCAAGAAAATTGGAACAATCAGCATTTGGAACTTTAATCAAGATATCTAGAACAAATATAAAGATTCAGTGTCAGTTACAGAAGAATCAGTAAATTCATTCACAGGAACATTTTTTGTCTTCGATTAAACAATCGTTTCAACTCGTTCATCCACTTTGATATAAGTCTTCAATTTTACCCATATGAACTCGTAGCAGTGTAAAGTCCATTTTCAGCTACTAATTTATCTTACATATTTGGATCCTCTGAGTGCCAGAATGATCTTGCCATTTCAAATAATTCACGTTTTGTGAAATGTTCTCGAGGATTTGCACCTTTACTCTTTAATCATTCAGTAATTGAAGTTTTTGTGCTCGACATTGTATGGGCTTGTGTGTGTGATGGGGCGCGGGGGCTCTTTGCATGAAATGGTACAAAGCATTATCCATTAAGGTAACAGACCTCGGTGGAATGTTTAAAAGAAGTTCCTCGTCGAGCCATCTCTTAAAAGCGAAATGATTCATCTGGAGATGATAATCACCGTTGTTTTTTTTTTTAGCCTCGAAGACTAGCTCTTCAGTATCATTAACCTACTGCCTCCTAAGGCTGGTGGCTTTGTCCCAGGTGCTTGCCCAGAATTTTCATCCATCCAACATTTAGCTCACGAAATAATTTAGATTAACTCATGTTTCATCCAGATATATCACGAATTTCTCTCTGAATCTCTCAAAGATTTCATTGTAAAAACTTTGTTCTTTCGCCTGTTTTATGTCACTTCTTTCCAGTAAAAATTTTATACCATTAACTTTTCCATACTTAAATCAGATTACCCTGAGCACTTTGCGCAATGATTCTCTACAACCATGGAATCCAGCATTTTTACATATCTAATAAAAACACTGTCAAGAGTAGGAATTTCATTACGTTACGTAACACCTCATGCCTTTTCGTCTTGGTTTTTTTTTTATCAAATTCGTCAATATTTGTATCAGTTTTTTTTTTTTCTGTTCTTTGTATGGAAAAGGGGAGCTTCAAAATCTTGGGTACTGATTTCATCTTTACTAACATGCACGCTAAACTGTTGATTTCGTTATGCTTTCGTTGCCTTGCTAGAACGTTGCCTGGCATTAGCAAAGCAATGCATGGCATTGTCACGAAATAACACTATGTAACTGTCATAACACTGCGTGAGCTAGTAATAAATTTACTTGGAACTAATAATTTTTCATTTTAAAAGCGTAAAACGGGAACTCATTGTTCTCTATCTGTTTCCATAGTATGTTATAACGTAATGACATCGACACATTACACAGACTCAAGTACATATTCGCTATATTTATAGATAAATATAGCGTTCAGCGGTTAAATAAAATACTATGCAACAGATGGCGCTGAATAGCTTTCTCAGTGACGCTAAAATACACGTAAGTCCGCTGAAGTATAATTACCGTATTCCAGAGTCCTTGTTTCTTCAAAAAGTGGTTTAGTAAAATTTCAGTTCTCTTTTGGACACTGCGTTGTTCAGTACTAGAAAGTTTAGTTAAAGAAGAATTTGTGAGATTTCAAAGTGAAAGTTGTAAGTATAGGCGTGTTTTTGGTAGGAATTCAGTGCAAAGTATATAAAGGTCCCTTTTTCTTTTTTTTTTGGCTACCTTGGGTCTTTTGGTCTTGGGTTACATGGAGCAAAGGGACTTGGTACAGTGCTTTAATTCCAAGTATTTGTTCTGGTTTTTAGCAGTCAATTGTTTTTGTAAAATTATGCGACAGTTTCGTGCATAATACTGTCATTATTCTAGGAAGTCATTCGCGTTATGGTGGTGTATATACCATTTTTCTGAGGTTTTGCTAATTATTTTTATCGTGGTGTTGTGTTATGCTTCAGTCATGGGGTTTTAGGAATTTTTCATAAGTAATCTAATAATGATTTGTCTGACTTTTGTGTTACTGCCTATGGTGGTTTTCGTTATGCTTAAAATTTGGAATGTGAAATTAAAACACTTTTTTTTTTAATTGGTGTAAAGCTGGAATATTGTTAAGTCTCCTTTTTTTATTGTTTTTTTTATTGGTATTTTACTTTAAACCATTATTGCATTTTGGACTTGAATGCATCATTTTGATAAGTTTCCATGTGTGCTTTGAACATTTCTATCGTACAAGACTGAGGATGTACTTTATACTTCATAGAATATACTTAAGACCCAAGGTAGGATAAATTCGGGTCGTGGTAGGCGAGGGCCGCCTCATAAAGTATTTGTAGTCAGCTCATGAATAAATGGGAAAGAACGTTCACGACGTAGAGTTTCATAAAGGGCATAGGAACAAAGGTGAGGTGGTTTTAATTTATTAGGTAAGAAAATGCTTTCAGTGGAAACTGTTAAGTACAGGAGATCAGTGCAGGTATTAATCATTAGGGAAGAATAGTCCAGCGGAGTTTTAAACTACGCCAAATTGCTAAAAATTGGAATGACATTTTTCTTTAGTTTTTCGCTTTTGCCAATTTTACCTGTGCTATTTTTACCTTGCTGCAGTCAGAGAAGGTGTCGCTAAATATTTCAGACTCGTACTGTTCACTGCAATGTAGGTCACAATGAATGTTTTCTTGCTTTGTGTTAGTAGGTGGCCAGAATTGCTCTATATTAGGAATGACTTTCACTCTGGGTAAAATGCAGAGGAAAAGAAATTTTGGTTAAAATCTTTTCCGAAAAAATAAGGGCATTAAATTCAGTGTCTCACTTTCTATGTATTAGTTTTTGTATTTCGTACTATAAATTGTATGTCATGAAATTAGTAAGATATTTAATAAAAAAAAATGCAGTCCAAAGTCATACAAAATCAAACTCATTTCTGTACATGATATCGTCCTTCACAAGATTAGTTCAAGATGCCGTCTAAATGTTTGACCATGTAAATGGAACGTGGGTGTCTTTGCCAGGATTTTTTTTTCCGTGTGTGTGTGTCCGGGAGGGGGGGCGAGTGGACGTCAAACAACCCCACCAGGAAAAAAGCTACATTTGATGAAGATGAGAAAGATTTGGGAGATGAATTAAATTTCTTGATAGGTTCTCAAAGGTGTCTGATGTATCATTTAAGATGGATTCACCACGTTTCCGTGAATAACTGTTGATAGTTTAAGGCACACAGGTAATCCGATAAATGTAAAGGAGTGTCATTACGGAATAATTTTAATGGTATCAACAGTATACTAATAGGAAGATTGTTGCGATATCCTTTTGGCTCCTATATGACCCCACTTTTTAGTTTTTCCTTTACCTCTTATTTTAATTTTTCCATCTTGCTGTCCAACCCCTCCAGCTCTCTCTTTTCAGTATTAAGCGCAGAAAGTGTTTAGTGCTTGGCTTTACAGCCTGAGGTGTTTGACTCATCCCCGACGATATGCGATCTTATGAAACAATTTATCTTCTTATACTGCTGCTATTTCGATAACTATATTAATATATTATATAGTCTTTTGATATTATTAGAGCGATAATATAACTGGCCGACTTGTGCTAAATGACAGTTTTTCTTTTAGAAAGCTTTCGGTTACATTTTATACCGAAGTTCGTTACAACAATTGTTGGTTAATGGTAATTCCCTGGGAGTAGTTTAGAGAAATGTAATCGAGTTAATGAGAGGGAGTTTGGCTGTTTGGGACTGATGAAGAAGTAAGCCTACGCTCGGATACGTCTTATAACTACTGCTCAATTCCCTATACAGCAAGATTTTGTTCAGCATTCCAGCTAGGCAGTAGGAGGTAAGAGGCAAGTTTAAAGCCTGGCGTCTTTAGGGAATAGAGAATCCATACTGGGAAATTATTTTTAACAGGAAAAAATACTTTTATATCATTTCTGCCAAGCACTGTGGTGACAATACAGTTAATGTGCCGAAGTTCAGGGCCCAATTGGTACCTTTTGGATTGTAGCCTGAGAGTCTTGGTATACAATTCAAAAGGTACGTTTGTTATAGTATTTAATTAGAAATACTATAACAATAAAACAGACTCCCTGTTGGTTGAAAATCTTGACAAATTTGGTACAGTTTGGTACAGTTTGCGACCTTGAGGTATGGAACAAGTGGTTGCTGAAACTCTTCGACCTTTCAAAATCACATTTGGTTGAATATTTCATGAAAAAGTGTGAGATGAACGACGTTATGAACCGTCGGGTATTGCGTGGTACAAGTTTCCGGTCAGTCGTCAGCCAAGAGTTTAGTGCCTAATTTACTTTTTTTTTTTTTTTTTGTATCTTAACAATGAATGTCATAGTTCATTTAAAATCTATCAACTTTTTTATTGCCTTGGTTCGGTGCAAGTTGTTTGACTAATTGCAACAGAATTTCAACCCTGTACCCAAGTGCGTTTTGCTCTATTCGCAGTGTCTTTTTATACTGTCTCAAGAATTTTTTTTTTCGGGGAATTGTGCAGTTAATTAAAAACTTGAAATCGAAGAAAAAATTTGAATTACCTACCCACTGACTTCGAATTTAGGTTGAAATGATTTTCGGCAAGAGACAAAATATGTTGCAAGCTGCAAAAATCACCTCACCAAATGGTAGAAACCATATTTTTTATGTAAGAGATACGGACTGCGTCAGAGGCTAGAGCCCGTAATGACTCGAGGCCTAGGTGATTTTAGACGATATCATTATACATAAGGCCTCTCCCGCTAAGATAAAGAATGAGAGCATTGATATAATCATAAATAATTTTAAGTAGAGCACTACTGCGGTTAATCAAAGTACCTAACACTTTTCCATATAATAAGGGTATAATGTTCATACCCCGTGTAGATTTCAACGGCATCAAAACTGTCCCGAAATTGCGTTGTTCCCCATGGCTACCTTTTTAAAATAAATAAAACGTTAATGGGTACTGAGACCCGCCCAAACTTCGCCGTTTCCATTTTAAATTTTATTTCCATTAGATCAGATAAATCTGAAATAGGTAATAATGTTGCCGATGGTCCATAATTTTCTCTTGATATAACGTTGATGGTTAATAATGGATGGCTAATATCGGAGATAGGAATGAACTGAATATGCACTTACTTGGAAATTACTCTTGAAACTATCCAACATATGATTTTCACTGTAAGCGTCTGGACAAAGGATGTAATTTTGCATGTAAATTACTTTACCTTTAGTTAATAAAACAAATCGTCAGTTGACATGAATTTTTCTCTGCTAAAAATCGTCTTTTTTCCCTTCCACTAGGTTGGATGGTGCCTTTACCTGAGAAAGTTTCAGAACGACTATAAAATTTTGAAGGATGGTGTTGGCGATCTGCAGGATGTGTCTGCAGGATGTGCATTTCATTGGAAAAACAATCCGAGCACACTTCGGTAACTCAGAAGGATATTGACCAGTGGATGCCAGTGCATGCAATATACGACTTGTATTGGAAGGTAGGAATTCTTACACTGGAATATAGAATTTAGGCCAGAGACCAAGTGCTGGGACCTAGGTTATTCAGCGCTGAACGGGAATTGAGCGTAAGAAGGTTTGAAAGGTGTAACAGGAGGAAAACCTCACTGTTGCACTAAAGAAACAATTATTGTTAGAGAGGGCGGAAAGTCAAATGGAAAAAAAGAATATTAACGGAGGTACAGTAAAAGGAATGAAAGAGGTTGCAGGTAAGCCGAAGGGACGCTACAAATACCATAAAGTAATGCCTACCTTGCACCAGCTAATGTTCACTGACTGCGCTACCCCGCTACCAAGGGAATTCTTATGTTGGAAGGTAAAGAATTCATGTATTTGAAGCGAAGTTGGAGATACTTGGTTGCAGCCTGTGAATTTCATTGAAAGATAAGATTTCACACTTGCTACTGAAACTTACCCTGAAAATTACTGAATAGATCTGTGTGCTAGTTGACAGAGGTGATTTGTTGGTTGTGGTTTTACCTTAATTTATTATTTTTTTTTTTAATAAGTGAGATCCCTTCGTTCTGTATTTCCCTTTGCCTTCTCTTGCTTCCTAATGAGCAGTTTGTTCTTTGGTAGCTTGAATTTCGAGTCAGTGGCCCCTGTGGGCTTGTTCTGTATGAATAGGGTTCATCTTCTGAACGTAAAAATAATAGCAGACCAACTTTGTGAATCTCACTTTTCTCCAAAAGGTGTGGTAAAATCATCTTTTACTCATAATTAACAAGAGCAGGGCGAGACACTTGAACGTATGAACTGCATAATTCAGCCCTAAATTTGTATATTTTAAGTTTTACAGTTTTAGTTTCTTTGGAGGAAACTGAGATTATGGTTGGATTTCTTAATAAACAAGGCTCGAATTTGTAGCTGAAATAAGCAGATTTATATTTATTCATGCTGTAAGGAAGAACTTTTTTTTGGTGGGGGGGAATGAGTTTGATTAATGACTTCTGTAAATAAAGTCCTTAAAGAACTTGAGAATACTTGATACTTGAAACGTTTGTAATCCTTAAAATTAGTGTTAATTTGACAGCCTAGAGATAGAATTATTACATGAAATTTTTAAATCCTGAAATAATGCAGCTCAGCGCCTTATGTAATAAAAAAATGTATTTTTCCAGGTGAAAAGCGTCTAGTTAGCTGCCTGGAGAATTAATGTTAAGCTTCCACGTTCTTCTGCTTTTTTCCACGATGCAATTATTTACGAGGGTTCAGATACTGAAATTACAAGGCAAGCACAGAAAGTGATTTGGGCTTCAAGAATGGGATAATCTGCATTAAAAATTTTCTACGTAAAAGAATTTCAGGTTTGTATTAATCAGTTTCTTTTGTAATTCATCCTGAATAGGTTATCTAAAATTGTTTATACATAGTTTTATTCAAGTTTTTAGTCTTTGATTTTTTTTAAGTTTACAAGGAGTATTTTCTACAGTGGTTAATTTTACCAGAACCTAAATGCCTAACCCAAGAGGTTTTTACTGCTTAGTTGACTTTGCATTAAATTTGAACTTCGTTTGGTTAGGAAAGTTCAGTCTGCAGTTGACCATACAATGATTCAAATTTGAAAGGTTAATAGTTTAAATGTCATAAAATATCAACAACGATTATCACGATCACACTTATTTTCAGTTTAAGTATGAATATTTCTCGGAGATCATTATTACTTTCATGAGTTTGCTTTTGTGGTTGTTAGTATTTGATAATTACTGGATATCCTCCCTAACTGCTGTTGTTACAATTTAACAAATATAAAATCTCTCTACTATTGCAAAATAACTGTCGTACAAGATGCACTTTCATTACCAATAAGATGCACTTTAATTACCAATGGTCAGCAGTTTTCATTTGTTTAAACGTTGCCGAGTATGCCTGTCAGCTTCCTTGCTCGTCGAAATTTTATTTCTCGAGAATGCTGTAAACAGATCTTGCTAATAAAACTCGCTCAAGAAATATCATTTCGAATATTGTACCCACTTTCTCTTTCGCTTAAGGTTTGACGATTTCTAGTCCTGAGTCTGTCAGGCAGCTTTTCATTCCTTGGCTAGGGTATTGGCTTCCCTTTAAAATGATTATAGTCTTCCCTTACTGAGCTTTTGTCCTAGATGCCCTAGCTGTGTAGTTGCTGCTGCATTCACTGTAATCTTGCAATGGATTGTTATTACAAGTTTGGTGTCTTTTTCTTTATATTTTTACCTTTGCTTATTAACGGTTTAAAGTTTTCAAATAGCTTTTCTGTCTCAAGTATCAAGTGCAGCATCTTCACTTAGCTTTTAGTAAACCATTATTTCCCCATAGCATCTTTTCATTAAAAATTTTTAAAAAACCTTTAGTCATCCACAGATGGTGGGTAACTAAAATTTAGATTGTGGTTATTGTTTTCTCCTATAAATGGTTTACAGTCATAGTCTTGACAGGAAAATTTATTTCAACTATACTGTATTGGACATACACTTGTGTTTTTGTTGCAAGTGGGTCTGTTATTCATCACTGAAGTATTAAGCTTCACTAGTCTATTAAGAACCTTTTACTCGTCTGCACGGCTCATTCCCCCTCCATCACTATGACGGTTTAAGCTTTTTCCGTGGAATGCTTAATTTCTTTTAGGTCTTCTCATTTGTCCCTACGTAATAGCTAGCACCCTCTTGTGCTTTCATTCCTTTGCCTTTTCTTCTCCATGGCCTTTTTAATTCATTCCTTTGCCCTTTCTTTTCCATGACCTTTTTAATCTACAATCCCTTTCGTTAAGAGCAGCCTCATTTGTTATTAAAGTTTTCTCAGCTAAAGTCTGATTGCCCACATTAAATTAATTTAATCTCTCGTCATACCTCCATTGTAAAAGAATCGTGTAGTTAATATTTACGCCTTTCCATATAAAGATAAGACTTAGCAGTCCAGGAAGATTTTCTCTGATAAAGACCAAGTCTCAGATCACTTTCATTTTTTAACACTGTGGAGGTCTGTCCTTGCGCTTGCATATTTCAGTAACTGGAATTTCTTGCTTGATAAGTTTTTCTTGGTGGTTATCCAAAATTCTTCCCTGGCCACTTCCTTTAGGTACTGGACTTGAGGAGGCGTTTGGTTGCCCTTCTCAGTGTCCTAGTTGCTTTTAACCTTAATTTTGTTGTTGCATAAAAATATCTTCAAACGTTGCAGCTTCAAAAAAAAATTTTTTTCGTCCGTTCTTAGCATATTTCAGAATGTTTTAGGGCGTGATTTGCTGTGTCACTGGTTTTCACTGTAGCCATCGTGTTAATTTTTTTCATCCATCAGAGAAGTCTCCATTGACTAGAGTTCTTAATCTCATTTGGTTAATTTGATATTGCCTTTGTTATGGGATATATATATATATTTTTTTTTACTGATAGGTCAAGCAATAACTAGGTTTTCGTCGTTACTATTTCCCTTGCAAGTTCAAAAGGCATATGGCTAATGTAAAAAAAAAGGCAAAAGGTATTGCAGCATTGTATGCAGAAAAAGAAAAAAAAGTTAATGGAAATCTGCTTGAAATTTTTCATAATGTGTATTTGAATCACATTTAACTACTGTTGTGAGTGAGACTTTTTACATGCTACTTCACTAACTTAAACTTTCCGGTTTGGTTATAAAAGAACGCCTTGTCATTTTGTTAAGGTTTTTGTCTGTTTTAATGTCATCTAGATTTCATTCTATAGATACTAATGCGTTTTCACACGAAATAAAATCCCTCTCTCAGCCTTAGTATTCAGATATAAGGTATTAGATATGGGTAACATTCATCGATAATAAATTTGCCGTCTTCCTATCTCTGACGTTAAACAAAGGGTTTTGAGCTTTCATGCAAGTTGAACTGACGATGATTCTGTCTGGCGGGTTTAAGGTTTCGAGACTCGCTCTCTCTCAAGGTGTGGGTGTGTTTGCGTAATGGGTTTAGTAATGGTTTGATTTAATATCAAAACAAGGTTGCTATATTGGATTTTCGTTAATGTTGATGTTGGATAAGTTATAGGAGTATTAGGGTTGAGTTAAGGAGTCCAGCAAGTGTGGATAGAGGAAGAAAGGATGGGGTCGACAAGTATTGCACATTCTGTAGTATAACTTCTCGAGCCAATTTCACTGAATCTGGACAATCATTTTACTAACAGAAATACTAAAATTGAAAGTTTCATAATTTAGTTTTAATAGTTAACTTTTATTACATACTGTTATTAAAAAGCGAAGTGTGTCTATTATGAAGAGAAGCCTGTGTCTGAATGTGTTCATTTCGCCATGACGAGGAATTGGAAAAAAAACTTTTACGTTGTTATAAACTCGAAACGCGTATGAACTATTATATACATTAAATGTATCAATGTCTCCAAAAACTAGAATTACCAGCTAATTAAAAAAACTAGACTTGCCAGCTATATTTGAAAAAAAAAATACAGAAAAAGAACCCATGGTGCACAGCTAGTGTCTAAGCTGTAGTCGACTGCACATCGATGTATTTCCCGAACGTGATACTGGATGACACCCTCAGCTATGATGATGTTTGCTCTGTGCTGTAAATTTTCTTCAGGTGTTTGGATTGTAGACACTCCTGAACTGTTTGTGCCTCACTGGGTTTACTGAATCGACTGTTTGTGCATCATGGGGTGTACTGCATCGTGTACATAAATTGTTTGTGCATCACAGGGTGTACTGAATCCAATGTTTGTGCATCATGGGGATCAAGGGGTGTCCTGCATATAGAATTTCAGTTAAACAAGCTTTTCTTAGCAAGACTAACAATAAGCCAAGACAGTATCTCACTGTTGCTCCTCAGCCACTTACATAAGTGGTTCCATAAAAAATCAGATGGTGTTCACACAAAAGCTAGATATTTTGGGGCCCTTTTTGAGAGAAAATATGCCTGTTGTTCTTAGCACTATAAAATGAAGGAAATCTCTAGTGAGCAAATTCTAGACAGTGAACAAAACAGTTTTTGGTGAATAAAACACATTCTGATATTAAAATTTTTCAAATGTTAAATTCATTTAAGACATTGCCAAACATCCGCTTCATACAGACTTGAATACATAGTGAAGTACCAACTTTAATGACTAGTGTAGACGGTCGTTAGGATAATCCAGTTGTAGAGAGCAAGAAAATTTTGTAGGTGATCTTACTGAAAAAATTAAATAGAATTTTATACCATAACTAGTGTACTAGTTAAGTAGTGTGTGTGTGTGTGTGTGTGTGTGGGGCTGGGGGAGGGGTTAGTATCTGAAAAGAGCTTTTGCACTGTATTTGAAATGCTTGCGACTTTCTAGCTTTTCAGATTGTTAGATGTTTAAGACAATGAAATGTGCCATTTTAACTAACGGATTTATTTTCCTACCCCACAGGTGTTAGAGTGGTATCAAGTTCTGCCCAGGAAGGTGTCAAGACGGAGCATGCAGGAGGATCCTGAACAAAGCCTTGAAGCAACAAGCCTGGTTAACTGAGCTGATGATGGAAAGAAAATGTTTACGAAGAGAAGAAAATGGGGATGATTTGATAGAGTAAGAAGAATGGATATAAGGTAAAATGCTACTAATGAAAACAATTGAAAGGTGTAAATACAAAAGTTTGTGTAATAATGCACCTGCTATATTCAAGTGCCTTACGGGAGACAGCACAGGTGTTTTATTTGATGTCTTGTTCTTTTTAGCAAGAGATGGAGAGAGGCTGACAGGAGAGTTCAACAGATTGAGAGCTGCTTATCTCAAGTAGAGTCCAAAGAAATACCTCCCCACCTCCAGCAGGAAGCATAGTCCTGGGGTTATTTGGCGAGTGATCATGCTACAAGTCACACTGCAGAGACAGTGGTTTTAAAGGAAGTGGCCTATGCCATTGTCAACACTAGCAGGAAGATGTGAGCCAAGCTGCTTCACTCAGCTGAAGCAGGCACTGACCTCTGATTTAATATATTGTTAACTCTTGAACCATCCAAGCCCTACAAGTTTGAGGGGATTATGATGTATATTACTTCTATGAGAGGAGTAATATCTTCAGATAAAATGTTACCATAGCATGATATAGCCTACTACACATTCTGAGTGCTCTAGAACTACTACACAAGAAGAGATACTAACAGTTAAGCCTGAAACACTACTTAATTGTGGGTGTCACAGTTCAAGAGTAGGTAGCAAGAGACATTATGATGATTAAGGACACCGAAGGAAATGAAAAGTCAACTTATCGGAAAACAGGGGAAACTGGAACAGCAACTACTATATTGATTATATAGACCATGGCAACATAATCTGAGCAGAAGACTTTCTAAGCGATTTGAGCTACAAGCCTTTCTGCAAGAAAAAAGTAGAAATATGCAGGTGCACTGATGGTCAGAGTGGCCCTGAAGCCTGTGTCAGAAGTAGAAACTCAATACTCTTTATGAAGGAGGGGTCCCATGCGAATTAAATGGGGAGATAACATAAAAGCCACAAGTAAATACCATCACCAGAACTTAATGCAGCGGGACAGAGACAAAATTTGCATCATAAATGTCAGTGGAAAAACTGGGAAAGTGTGGGACATTCCTGGTAGGCCAGACTTGAGATCCAGTTATGGAAAAAACTTGACGCCTCAGTCATCACCGAAGACAAAGATTTTAATGAATTTGGCATGATCATCATACCAAGGAGAGAATAGGGATAATGTTCATGTGAGGTTTATGTTCTGCAAAGAAATATAACCAGGAAGATAGCACCCTTGCAACTTCAATATACCTCAAATAAACATTTTGTGTTATATCTATGAAATGTGGTTTTTCCATTAAGTGCCCAAAAGCTAATTTAATAGAGATGGGCCAAGAAGTAGCAACGGGTGCCATGGCCATAGTGATTTTGTTGGATAAAATCATCTGTACATTTGGTGTGCCCATGGAGTAACACTGACCAAGGAAAGACTGCAGAGATATCTGCATATTGATCCAGGAGAAAGTTATTGGTTGCTTGACAAAGAAAGACCCAAGTCTGAACGTGGAAAGATTGGCCATGTTTGTCAAACTGAATGGGACATTAACCCAGGTTTGTGTGGCGTGGGAGGTGTCACCAAGTATGACTCTACTGTATACTCCCCCTGCAAAGATTATTGGTCGTGAATTGAAGCTAATAGTTGACCTATTCACACACAGGAAGACTGCTAGAAGAGAAATTCCCACAGGAATTGAAATAAACTATATGAAATACCTCTCCAATCAAGAAATAAGTTGCTCTTGCAACATTGTGAAACCAAGGATTGATTGCTTTAACATTCAGGGCTCATGTGAAATCTAGGATTGATTGCTTTAACATTCAGGACTCAAAACTGTTTAAAGTTGGTGACAGTCTGGCAGAACAACCATTGGAAAAAAGTTAAAAACTAGCAAAACTAAGTGACTGGTAAGGATGTTTACTGGATCTAGGGTGTGACATAAGATTCAGGGGTCATTAATTGTTAAGGCTAACAGACTGTGCCACTTATGTTGGAAAAAGATGCAAACACCCTTTAGTAATCCCTCTAAGGGATATTAGCATGGATGGTTTATAATAATGAAGTTACAGATTGGTGGGTAATCCACAGTTACTTGTAACATGTATGTCGAGTCACTGTAAGTGCAGTATCACTATTCACCAAAAAGCAATTTAAGTTTTTCTACAGTAAAAACATTTTGTACCACAAACACTAAGTTTAATTGCAGACTATATGAACTTTGTAGGCCTGGGGTGCATCTTCGTCTTAATGAGACCTGCATTGTTTCAAAGAGACTTGGTTTCTTCAGACTTTGATAGAAATAACAATGGGTCGAGTACTGAGTTGCCATCACCCACCGGTGCAGTCCTTTTGGTCACCACCATGTTCGGCAAGATTGCCGATTAAACTCGCCACAATCAGTTTCTGGCTCTCCTAGATCCAGGTCCACCATGATAAGTGCCACTGTCAGTTGTCCATGGCTGGATCCAGCAGTGTTGCACTTCTTCCCCAATCACTCACCAGTTCTGGAGGTACAGTATGTAGTTCCTTCTTCCTATGAAGGTTATATATAGCCAAACTTTGTCACTTGGTGGTTTCTTTAACCACCATATCTGGTTTTCATGGTTATAAACAGTCTTCTGCTTGATGTTTTTCATTGTTTATCCATCAACTTCTGAATAACCTTTTAAGTTTTTTGAGAAGTTCCTCTTCTGGCAGTCTCATTGTAGCCTAAATTCAAGACCAGTGATCTACATGGGATTATCAAGTGATTTTTGTCCAGCTGAATTTCTCAACCTTTGTGATCAGACTTGAATCTCAGTGGTGGTGGTCTCATACTTTTATGCCAAGCATCTCACAGGAATCCTTATTCTCTGGGGATTCACAGCAGCTCATCTGATCAACATGTCGCTCCATAGGTATACCTGCTTCGTGATCTAATATGATGCCGTGAGCAATCCATGCACCTGTGGAGATTTCCATAAAGAATTAATAAAACAGAGAAGATAGTAAGATAGTGGTGTTTATCTTGAATATGGCCCTTAAAACTACCAGGTTTGGATTACTTGCTTAAACAGCAATCTTCATAGATACAATTTTCAGAACATTATTCAGTCTCCCCAAATGTTTTTAAAATTACAGTAAAAATGTACTAAAAATATGCTGGTAGTTGCTGAATTTCTTAAAGGGAAAATGAAAGTTCACTTTAAACAAAATGTTTACAGTTTGGAAAAATTGCTAAAATTAACACTACATATAATACCGAGAGGAAAATCATTCACTATAAACCAAAAAAATATTTGAAAGAATTTCAAATGTTGAAAATGAATTATTAAAAAGTAACGGAGCTAAAATATGCTTACTATCCACCTTGAAAAAAATGTTCACATTCAATGTGGATAATGAAAAACTCCCAAAACTTCTCGAGAGGGCAATTGATGAAAATTATCCTTTCATGTTTATTGGAAAAAAAAATCAAGCACTTTCATGTTTATTGGAAAAAATCAACAATTTGAGAATACCAAACAATTTTGATGAAAACTTTGATTACTCGATATCTGTGAGCCAATTAATAACAAACTAATAAATGGTTAATACTGTATTATCAATCATCTCAAACCACCTTACTGGCTATATGTGGACCCTTTTTAAAACTAAGGAATATAAAAATTACTGGTATTCCTTTAGCACCTTCAAATTTGTAGAACAAATCTGAAACAGAGTTGAACAAAGATACCTTTATAATGTAAATGCTGTGTGTTATCACCTGACACAGTTGCTATGCATTTAAACCAATGGCTCACATTTATGAAAAACCTGAGATGCCAAATCAGTGGCATTTTTCCTAAGTAACTATTATGGCATCTTTCCTAAGTAATTTATTACTTATTAACATATGTCCATGTGGGCTGGGCTGCACTGAGTACTAAAACCCCAAAAAATGCAAGCACAGCATATCAAAAAATGCTTGGAGGAAGAAAACCAACACAATTACTTATGAGAGGCTGTACTACATGCCATGTTAAAATAATAGAGGTCAGCCAAAAAATTTAAGGTATGTAGCACCAGTGAAATGCCCAATAAATTAGAACTAAAGGGTTTGCCAAACAAGACAAGATCAATACAAAAAAAGGAAGCTTCAGGGCATGACAAAGTAGTGTACATCGAAAGGGAATGACCAATTAAGAGTAAAGAAAAAACCAAAAGTATGAAAAGTCATACTGAAGGGAAAGACACAGCAATAATAATAGTGAAGGGTGTTGCAAAGCAATTTTCAAAAAAATTCAACTTAAGGACATGATAAAACATCAGAAATAAAGGACATGACAAAACAATTACATACCGTAAGGTCAATATAAAAGCAAAATATATAATAGCAAAACTGTAATACTTATATATGCATTACAAAGCAATACAACCTGCAAGAGAAATTAAACACAGATTGAGGGCATGCAAAAGCAAGAATGCACTTAAGGTATTCAATATATGATAAAATTATGGCAAAATGGGCCTGTAGGAAACAGCATAATGCAAAAATAAAAGAACAGCAGGCTTAATTTTAAGCTGAAAAAGCAAGCCTAATGTCCATTATGCTAGCAGAAAATATGAAGGTACAAGTGCTAAGGATTAAAAACTAATGCCATAACTAAATTTGAGTTTGATTTGACAAAAACTACAAACTATAAATTAATGCTATAAATTTACAAACTGGGGCAACAATGTTACAAAACTTGGAAATGATGTTGCAATTATTGTTTTAAAAACAAACATGCAATGGCATACACTGAAGTTAAAGATTTTTAAAATTTCCTAGTCACGAAGCTTTTTTTATACTGCTTTACAAAATTTGTCTCCAAATATTCTGATGAGAAAAATATAGCTCACTGATACTAAATATATGCAATATTCTAAACTAATGAATTATACAAATTTACTCAAGCTCAATGTTATCTTCCACTTTGAGGAGCTATAAACAATGATAAATGCACAATGATTTTAAAGCTTTGCTGTGTAATTTTTCATTCCTAGAGAGCCAATTTATGTTGTACACCCGTTGACTATTGGCTAGTTTTCAAACCAATAAAATAAGCAAATCTTTTAAACATGAATGACTTACAGAGTACATTTAATGACTCAATCTTATTTACTGTGATTATGGATTTTGCCACAATCCATTAGCATAAATTCCCCAAAACCTAATCAAAGGTAATTACATAAAATCACTACATCTAGAGGCTGATAGTCATAGAAGAAAGCTCCTGAAGTCTATAAAAAGTCTTGGAGAACAGTGCATTTCTGCCACTAAACCTTGGATACCTAGGGTTTTCACAGAAAGCCTAATGTACCCTATGGGATATTACATCTATGAGTAAAATCAATCCAAAGGGTTAGGAAGGAAATTGAGTGGTTAACATCTCTTCAAAGAAACAGTGTTTATGATGGACGTCTGACCTCAAATGACAAAGAAGAAACCAGTCCAAAGCATGTGTAGCAAGACAGCAGCTTGCAGGTAGTGCAAAAAAGGGGGAAAATCAGAAATCTGCCATATATGAAATGAACATTGGAATGAAAAAAAGAATAACCTTATCCAACTTAATGATAAAATTAAGATATCAAATAAGGTAAAAGTGTACATAAGTAATGGCCGAATTATTTAACAAGCACTAGGCTGCAAACAAAAATTTTTTTACAAATTCCTTAATCATGTATAGAATGTTTGTTTACAGAAGGAAGGAAGGAATATAGGATTTAGGCTACAGGACAAGTGCTGAGCCTCTGAGGTCATTCAACACTAAGAGGCAACTGACAGCAGAAAGGTTTGAAAGGTGTAAAAGGAGGAAAACCTCGCAGTTGCACTAAGAAACAACTGATACAATAGGGGTGAAAGAAAGATGGAAGAGAGAATGTGAACAGCTAGGGGCTGAAGGGATACTGCAAAAAACCTTGAGTAAAGCCTATAGTGCACCACGTGAGGTACACTGATGGCGCTACCCCCTTACAGAAGGTGACAGAAAAGGCAAAGCACAAAAAGCCATTTAAGGCTAAAACAAAAGGCTGTTTTAATTCAATATATTCATTACATAATATAGGCAGGGGTTTCAGAGAAGTTGGAAATCACTGACAGGATTAGCAACTTTTGATCTGGGCAGAGAAATTGCTGCTATGGGTGCAATAACAGCAACTAAAATTTGTGGCCAAGAGGGCAGGGATCCAGAATATTTCAGTGTTTACACTTGGTCTTTTCAATTATCTTAGGTGCTAATTTTATTGCACCTAGTTCTGCTATTAACACAGAAATGCGGTTTGATAAAGATATATTTGTTTCATTCATTGACATGACAGCAAACCCTACATCTAATGCAGATCTGGAGACCATCAGCATAAGTTGCATAGTGAGAAACTCTGCATCTTGTAGTTTTCATATTACTTATTGTTTGGACCTTATTGAATTGAATGGAATACAGAATTTTAGACCTTACAGGATACAACAGAATATAGAATTTAGGCCAAAGGCCAAGCACTGGGACCTATGAAGTCATTCAGTGCTGATAGAGAAATTGAAAGTAAGGTGGTTTGAAAGGTGGAACAGGAGGAAAAACCTCACAGTTGCACTACAAAACAATTGTTAGAGGAAGATGGAAGGGAATATGAATGGAGGCACAGCATAATAACGAATGAAAAAGGTTGCAGCTAGGTCCAGAGGGACACTGCACAGACCATTAAGTAATGATGGCACTAGCCACCCCCACAAACATTGGACCTTATACACAATCTGAAGAGTATGTTCTACTTCTAGAATAATTAGGTTCCCCACAGAAGTTACTGATTTGTTTAGACTATTAACTTAAGCTTGGGAAGGTTATAGGTGGTTATTTATGAAAATGTCTCTTCATACGTCTTAGGCTCTAAGAGTTTTCTGACTGAATTTAAAGCATCTTCACATTTACCTTTTACATATAAGCAACATAAGGTTTCATGTTCAGGGTGCACAAAATATTGGACCTAAGAATCACTGTACGTTTATTGTTAGGATGATGGGTATTACTTCCACCCTCATTTTGTTCAGTTTCTTAGTTTTGCTTTCTTTTAACATCTTTACATAAAAAAACAGCATCTGGGTTTTTCAACAGAGCACTGAAATACTCTTGAGGAAGACATACGTCAACCTAAGTCATCCATGTAAACATTATTTTTAACCTGGTAGTTAACTGATCTGCAATGCCATTACTTGCCTGAGTGAACAGTATACTGAAATGAACACTACTTTGAGGAACTATATTTTCAAGTGTGTATTAAGAGTAAACATTATGGATAAGTACATAAAATATGAATCAGTTAAGAAATTTATAATGAATATTGGCCAGTGTCCATGAAGGGTTTAAATATTCTGAAAACTGAATATCGACACATGGTGTTAAATGCTTTTTGTTAATCATAGGACATAACTGTACTATAGCTATGTCAATGTTTAAAGACTAATAGGATATAATCTGAATAAGCTCATGTCCCCAAGTTGATCAATAGTTTCGAAACTCAAACTGTGATGGAATTGAAATGGTAGACCTTTAAATATACTGTACCATGTTAGTCTGACTCTGACCATTTCTTTTACTTATTTTATGTTGGAAAAAATGAGGACATGCAAAAAAGCATTTAGTGTTAGCTTTCTATTCTCCATCATACAGCGTAGAACATCACTTCTTACAGACTAAGCCACTGAAATTAAAAAGTCCATCCATGGAGTTGGCCAGACCAACAGAATATTTTAAAATACTGTGCTTGGTTCTATCAAACTCAAGACTTAAAAATGTTAAATACACAAAATTCAGGGGAAAATGACCTAATTATCATATGAGCCTTCACAAAATACCTGTCCCAAGAGCTACATAATCTTTATACAGTACAACACTAATTAGTAAAACCTTCATAAATCTTGATTCAAAACTTTGGAGGGAAGAACACTTTGCCTAAAAACCAATTTTCATCAGATATGAATAAATAACTAAGAAGTGTTGTCTGAAATGAAAGAAGGGTCCACCTGTGTATAGGGTGTAAAAAAGTAAAATGCTGGGATACAGAATGACTAAATTATTTGACATCATGGCTGTTACAGTCACCAACACCGATACTAATTAAAATGTTACATTTAGTTTACTCTCTGGATATTTAAAGAATAAACAGAGTTCATTAAAAATTATGACCACCAACCGTAAAAATTAAAATATGAAAGTGTAAACAAATCTTTAATATACAACCAGTGCCTAAATCAACTAAAGATGCCATTGGCATCATATACAATTTCTCCAATAAGGGCTATGGCAAGAAAGTAACTGCCATCTACGACATCTGGCTTTGAAGAGAAGTCTATTTCCTAAGTCCTCGAGTAGGGGTTTCAATTAATAAGTATCTCAATGTCAAACCAACTAGGCAGTCATCACTGTACAACAAGGCTGAAGCCCATATTCCTGGCATACTGCAATACTTCTATGGAGAACTCACCCATTTTCTCTTTATTTTCTTTTCACCTGTTTCATTCTAGTGTTCTTGTCTTACAGCCCTAAAAAACACTTCTGATTATTGCAAGAAATCACTGCAAGAAAGCAGACATCACCTTGGAAGACAATCTGCTGCTGCTTTTGTTGCTAATTTGACAACTGGCTTACTTTAATTATTAAGGTGGCTCAAATGTAGCCAAACCCATTTGCTGGGGCTGAGCACATTACATGAATACGTCATCCCCATTCCAATTTCCTTACCGGACAAACCAGGCAATGCCATGAGTCATACCCCCTGAAACCATTTGAATTCAAGGGTTCAGTTCTAAAATATTCCCAACACTGAGACATCAATTTGGTTAGTATACTAATACTTCTCATGTCTGAACACCATCAGGTGGTTGATAGACCACCTCAGATATTACTGGCTTAAAAAATATACTCCATTCCCAGTAATGGTAACCATTTTTTATCATCAGGACAGTGAAAGAAGTCGAAATGGTTGGACAGCAGATCGGATAAAGCTGATAAAATGTCAAAGAACATTTCAGAGGTTGCATTGAGATTCTCTTGGTTCACAAGTCCACTTGTCCATTTCACAACTTCAATTTAGAATACAGATACATGTGACTTCAACAAGGCATTCTCACACTACTACTGCACATTTCCTATGGAGAGGGTGGGGCCACATAGGTCTACTAGCTGAAGCATCAGCAGATACTGCCTATGGCTGACCTGAGTGGAATAGCGGCTTGATGATAAATGTTTATGCATGTTTTATGTCTATACAGGGACTTGTCCTTTGCCTCAGCTGCTAATCAGTGACCTTTAAATCTTTTAACTCCTTAAATGAGCTTCATCTAAATTGTTTACCTCTAGGTACAAAATGTCTGGATTTATTCAAACCTTGATACAAACTAAGCACTCTAAACATTTCTTTGCATCTCATTAAATTTAATTATAGTACAAACACTTTCCCTTCAAAGCACATTTAATACAATGAACGATACACAAAATTTCATCTGTAGACACTTGGTACTTGAAAGTACCTCTTCAAATACCTTACCTTCATGATTCAATATTTTCTAACAACTCTTCAAGTAGAGTCCTAAGAGACCTCATTAGCAATATGGATAGTTTGTAATACCAATCAAATAAAGGCTTCTTTGGATAGTCTGAAATATTTTGCAGCTCCTCTGGTCAACAGCTCTTGGGTTGATACTTTGAACAATTTATCCTGCACTACCTCATCCCTGATCTGTAAAGAAAATATCCTGGGTTATAATTTATATCTACAAGTCATACATTTTGCAAATTATTTCACTGTCACTCAAAAGGTGTAATGTGCTCTTTGAAAATAAAATTTAATTCATATGGTTTGCATTACAGTAGTTAAATTTGATGCAACACCACCAACACAGAGCAAACATTTACCTAACAGATAAAAATAACTGATTGGTAAACTGAAGAATGACTGAATATGTTTTGTAAAAATGATGAAGATAGACCTAAACCACTATTGTATCATTTAATAGTAATACTATTCACTTCAACATACAGATTATCTAATAATCATCCCACTTGTCTTACATTTCATCAACCTGCTCCCTGGATTAAGTAAATGTAAATTCCCTAGGATATTTGTTCTAGCTTACTGGTCACTCTAATGGCCTCTATGTACTACATAAGTCTTGCTGACTACTTTTGAGTTGTGGATCATACACTTCATTTTAATCTAAAACCCCTGCTCTTATTTGCTGTACTCCTATGATGCTGCAGTGACTTCTTGGCATTGAATGCCTAGCAATACGGCACAGAACTATAAACTGTTACTTCATATAATATATACAGTATATATGCACAAAGCTGCACACTTCCACTGAAGCTACTAAAGTGGTAGGTCAACTGAATGTAAAAGCACTGATGGATGTTTAGTGAAAACCACTAATAGCACAACAGCTTTTGTGAAAATCACATTTGACCCTAAGTACTATACGTACTAAGAATAAGGGAATTTAAAAACATCCTGATACTGCACACTATGGCCACCTGCCTGGGAACACAGAAATTCAGTGGGTTTTGATTGACAGAAATACCTACAAAGACTAGATATAAATTGACATTCAAAATGCCTGTAACATGAAAAATGTACAAAACTAATATTGTCAAAGCTGAACTAATTTTCAATAAAAATGGACAACTGTGAACTTATCAACACTGTGCATCCACATGATGTCAACTGGGGTTCCAGGGGAAGCCTGGTCAGGGCATAATGACTTAGACAGATCAGCTTAAGGGGAGATCAGGTTGGGATAAATCCTTGTCGATTATACCTTTGACCTGCTTTGGAGTGGGCCGTGACCAGTGGAGATAATGTGCACAACTCTTTTGCACTTTTACCCCAATGCCTTAAGAGTGAGATTAAAGATAACAGTATCGATCGGCAAAGGTAATATTTTATTGCATTTTGGACTTTGAAAATATTTCATTTTCTTGTTTTAAAGTTTCTTGAACATTTCTTAGTAACAAATGAGTTTGGAGACACTGGACCCCATCCTTATGTCCTACACTTCTGGGGACTGCATCGGGAAGAAGAGTTTTTGGGTGGGGAAAAATACAAAATGACTGAAATGCAAGGATCTCAATCCCATTCATAGTTCTCATACACATTAAAGTTAAGTTTATGGATTGTTTTCAAATTATTATTAAGCTCTAAGGTAAGGTCTGGGTAACCTAGGTTGGGTTAGGATAGGTCATTGGCATTCAAAACAAACATCAGAAACATTCAAAGCACACATTAAAACATGAAAATTATACTTTCAAGTCCAAAATGGGATAAAGTCGAACCATAGAACAGCTCCGCATGGGCTATTACCTTGGAAATTGACTTTTTCTATAGTATTTTGGTTGCTTATCAACAATTTACCATTATTTTTGGGGGTTGACTGTAATTAATCTCAGAACTGATATGTTATTGTAAGTTGGCCATCCTGGAATACTATCATGCATGCATAGTGTTATAGGGGAACTTTTGGTAAAAAAGTGGTTTCCTTCATCAGGGGGGTGGAGCCCCGATAAGAAACAGCTAGGTTAGGTTAGGGTAAGTTAGGTTAGTATAGTTCCTTTTATAATTTTCCTTAGCCAATCCCTTCTTGACCATATGGCTCCCTTCTTGACCGTATGGCTCCCTAATGACTTGCACATGTGCCCATTCCATAACAACAACATGGGACCAGTCTTTCCATAACAACATGAAAGTCTGGTCAAAAGGGTCCCAGTGATATTTTGAGATATGAGGTTAATATTATTGACCAACAATAAGAGGCAACACTAAAGTATAGAAAAATAAATTTCAAAGTAATAAATATGTTTTTTTGATGTAAGATAATGGTTTTGGGTAAACATATGTACAATTTATTGGTGCTATGAGACTTTCTCTGAAAAACACAAAACATCAGTGTTCTGAGATTGGTATGGAATATAAAGTTTAGGCCAGAGGCCAAATGCCGAGACCAATTCAACGTTGAATTGAGCACATAAAAGTAAATTTGTGCAATGAAACCATTGTTAAGAATGGGTGGAAAATAAGATCAAAGGAAGAGAATGTGCATGGAAGGGGTTCCAGCAAGTGGACCAAAAAGGGACATAATTTCCGACGAAAGGACCAGTGTTTTGGGGTTCTTAACAGATCAAAATTAATATCAAAGATTTTTGCTCCATCAATTTGT
Organism: Macrobrachium rosenbergii; assembly: GCF_040412425.1. Classification (NCBI taxonomy): domain Eukaryota; kingdom Metazoa; phylum Arthropoda; class Malacostraca; order Decapoda; family Palaemonidae; genus Macrobrachium; species Macrobrachium rosenbergii. The sequence goes on along the minus strand of NC_089787.1, from coordinate 35,395,351 downwards.
GAAACCAAAAAGACCTTCGGTTGTACATACAACCTTTGTTGATTAACCTAAAGTCGTTCTAGGCTATGAATAAAACACCAACCCTATAGAATGGCCAGGTAAAGGAAGACTCCAGCCAGCCATTTCCAAAGGTGGTCACATTTTTGCATGAAAAACCATTTTAACCCTTTAACTTGTCTAAAAATACCAACTAACGTAAACTAGGGGTGTTTACTGGTTACAATTTTGCCCGGTATTGTCTTACCTTAGTCATTTTTCTCTGCTATTAGGCATTTGTTATGTATTGAGAAGAATTTTTTGTTTTGATGGACGAAAAAATATAAATAAAGGGAGGTTCGAAAAATATGATAAATTCCTGGTCCAGCAAGTGCACATAACTTGTTAATGCAGTTTCATGTGCAAGTATTACCCTAAACCTCTTGTTTAGGAGAGTAGCCTAGGCTAGAGAAAGTTGTTTTGATAGCCTACCTGTATTACATATTGTATATACCGTGAAATTGGTATTTCCCAATATTTACCTTGAAAATCACTATCGTCACACTGATGCACCAGTAGAATGTCAAATGCAGATAAGAAAAAATGATAGTCGGTCAGAATGGACAGCACAATCCGGAGTCCGTGACCGGCAGGGAACAGTACAGCTGGTACACCATATCTCAAGACAGTATTACCAATCTCTGTCAACGGGTAATTACAAAATTTCCCACAAAAAACTCGTCAGTTATGGTTACAGGGTTTACATAATTTATTTATGGTTTTAGGGTTTACATAATTTACAAACTAATTTGATTATGTTCTTATCTAAACTTTCCAACGGAAGATAACGTATGTTAAACAGGGTTGAGAATGACTACAGCCATTGTTACCAGCCTGAACAATCCAGTGATTCGAATATTTCCCAATATAAAAAACTCGTTCTATGTATTTTTCGGTCTATATTAGGCTACAGACTGATCATTTCAGTTATTTACTGCATTCTGTACACGTAATATAATAATATACAAAATATAAAGACGAAGAGTTTTAAAATGTACACCCCTTGCCTTTTAAGTAGTTTCAATGTCTTTCCTCACATGATTGACGATAAGATGGGGACCGAGGATCGGGGACAGTAGTGGCCGGTATAGTTTATATTTAGAAATGATTTACTTAGATAATTGATGATCAAGGAAAATGTATCAGCTGAATATGAAAATACCTTATAATTATGGGAATATACATGCAAAATTAATGAAGAATAATCTGGATTGACAAACGGGTAGAGAAAATGAGCTCTCTCTTGCTATTTATTTAGAATCCACACCCTTGATGCATGCAGTCGTTAGTCCAAAGTTGTCCAAGATATTTGGGAACAAGATTGACATATGATGCACGCATATTATCTCTGCATATTAGAGAGATCTCATAAGGACTTTTAGAAAATGCATGATAAAACTTACGATAACGAATGTATAACAAAAGTATGTTTATTTTATTTGTGTGGATGGTAATCCCAAGTATATAATTTTCAGCAACTCGAGAGACCAATAAAAGAATGTACATTTAGTGATTAAACATATTCTACGTGTTTTGCTTGAATTTTACATTAAGAAATGTCACTGTAAACATTAAAGGAACTTTCGTCTGTTTTAGAACTCACTTCAGCTTTTTATCATAAGTTAAAAATTACTTATATACAAATATAAAGGCTGAGACTGATTAAATACCCATACATTTGATAACCTAAATATGTTTACCGTAAAATTTCATGGCAGCATTCTGGTAATGAACAAAGACTTCTACTCTTTTGTAAGCTACCATAACATACATGAGTTATTGCTATATTATTTTTTATCATTTCATTAGATGAATCCTATTCACATGGAACAAGCCCTCGGGGACACTGATCTGCAATTCAAGCTTCCGAAGAACGTTGTTTTCAGACTTCCACCTCCTTCCCACACTGCAGCAGTAACTGATACAAAGCCAGCGATAGTTTCATCGCCATGGGGAGGCGCGAACTCGTGACTTCTGAGCGGCATGCCACGACACTAGCCACCATACCAGCTGACCAGTAAAGAAAGAGAAGCTGACTCACTTTCAATTGAGGGATTCCGTCAAAAGCTCATTTCCGGAATCACGAGTTTCGGGAAGAAAAAACGGAAAATACTCAGTAGTATGACTTTGGGGTTTATAAAATTTTCTATAAGATTTCCGAAGTTCAAAAAGCATTTAAAATTCCTTTTTTGGTTATAATGAGTTTTAGCCAAAATGAACTATAATGGCACAATGACAAGAAATACAAGTTCCAAATCAAACTACGATATAAACGTAGAGGAATTAATACAGTAAACATTACAAAGAAAAGAGTTCTATCTTAAAAGTCTCAATAGCCGTTAATGACTTAAGACATGCATTACTTAAGACATTAAATGTTTTCTTCCTAACTCTTTGGAATCTAGATATTAGAATTAAGACAAGACATGGACAGTATTTCGGTCAGAGAAACTTCACGACATTTTGGGAATTGCAAACTCACAGAGAATTGATGAGGAAGAGCATTAGCTTTTGAAGACGGCTAATGGAAGCTTGCTCTCCAAGAACAGAGGAAGAAGCATTATCATGTCCTGCTTTTATCTGTTATCTTACATTTTAGTCATTTATAAAAATTAAATAGACCAGGACAATGCACCCACGAATAATAGTGATGGTTCGTCTTTCGCAATTATCAAGAGAAAGTGGATTAACAAGTATTTGTTTTATAACACCAAAGTCTGCCATATATATATATATATATATATATATATATATATATATATATATATATATATATATATATATATATATATATATATATATATATATATTAATATATATATATATATATATATATATATATATATATATATATATATATATATAAAATATATATATATATGACAACTGACAAACAGTGCTGCCCAGGAAAACTTTGAATGACAACTGACAAACTCTCTCTCTCTCTCTCTCTCTCTCTCTCTCTCTCTCTCTCTCTCTCTCTCTCTCTCTCTCTCTCATTTTTTCCTCTTTCCTCCCTAACTCTCACTTCTCACCTCACCTCCTCTCCCTCTCAATCTCTCCTGCTCTCTCTCTCTCTCTCTCTCTCTCTCTCTCTCTCTCTCTCTCTCTCTCTCTCTCTCTCTTTCTTTCTTGTTAAGCTAGTTGTTTCAATTACACTGCCCAGCATTTTTGACATTTTATATTTCACCCCTTCCCATAACCCATTCTTATCGGGGCTGAATTTGGTCTTATAGGGCATCTCAGCGGCCTCGAAAACTTTGGATTAAACACTAATATCTGTCATTTTTTACATTTTTTTTTCACCCCTTCTCACCCGCCCCTCCTATTGGGGCTGAACTTAGACTTAAAAGGGCATCAGGAGTGTCACCATTTATCTCAGCGACCTCGAAAACTATGAATTACACACTAATATCTGTCGTTTTCGGTTATTTTTACATGTTACCCCTTCCCCCGCCCTCTGGTGCAATTGATGTCTTGTCCCCACAGTATTCTTTTCCAGATAGTAAGCCATATGTATACTGAAATGAGGTATGATAAATTCATAGTTTATTCAGTTACTAAGTCTACAGGCAGAACCTGTTTTGGGGAAGCCCTTCCCACTCCACCCCCTTTGGTGCCCTTTGGTGCTAGTGATGTCTTAGGAGAGCTGTTAATCAGCTCAGGTGTCTGGTTAAACTAAGATATGCTTATTAAATTAGTGATGTCTTAGTCCCCACAGTATTCTTTTCCAGATAGTAGGTCATATGTACAGTATACCAAGTTTGGATGAAATTGCTCAATGCGTTTCAGAGTTATGTTGGAACACACACACATACACACAAACAGACATCCATATATATATATATATATATATATATATATATATATATATATATATATATATATATACATATATATATGTGTATGTGTGGATGTATAGTGGGTGTGTGTGTGTGTGTATTTGTGTGTATGATCGACAATTTCAATACACTAAACTGTCCAGTTAAAGCAGACAAATACAGCAGATACAAACAATTAATTCTCTTTCACTCTGACCTTTATACCATAGGAATCTGTTATTAAGGTCGCTCAGTGAAATTTAATAAACAATTTAATATAACGCCAAAAATAAAGCTTCCAATAACTTGCAATGTACATACCAGTGTACAGGATATATGAAACTAATAATATTGCTTCAGTATTTTTACGAGGAACATTATTGACTTTATAACTGAAACAAAAATACATCCCACTGCTTACGTCTCAAAGGTACATCTGGTCACAGACTGTAAGAGGAAATCGATACTCATGTAAAGCCTTTAAAACCTAAGTTATTACTTTTCTAACAATCATTCGAATAATAATGGTTGATGTTATTAACCATTTATGAATGGAGAAGAAATAGATTAAAGTATTAAATAGTGCAATTTTTAGATGTACTTATATGGTTGTTTTCTTTCGTTTAATTAGTTCTTACTTTTTGAATATTTTGTATTAATTAATGGTAACTTGCCACGAATTAAAAACGAAGTTAAGGAAGCGCCAGCACGATAAAAATTAATTGAATCGTGCCATTACAATTAAAACTTCTGGCAAAATCTATTAATAATCCGGTGACATTCGCTGACAACTCGAAAAAAGGATGAAGCGAATTTCCGAGGGCGAATTTGAAAAAAAAAATTTCTTCGTCAAGCTCACTAGTTTCATATGTTTTATCAAGTATCCCTAAATTAGGCAAGAATTCGAGCACGTATGATCAACTAACAGCCTCTGCAACTGCGTTCCGTCAAAAGCACAAGACACAAACCTCTCAAAAAACTGAATGACATGAAACGATGGATCCGGGCCTTCGCATCATTTTTAACGTTTGATATTTTCTGCCGGAACGACTCTCGAGACATTACTTCCTTCTTTACTGCCGTCTGCAAAGGGAATTTATGACGAGGGCGTTTTTAAGTTACCTTCGCCAATTCCCGAGGGATAAGTAAAAGCAACTCTCCGCGAACCTCGAAGATGGCGAAGGCGGAATGATATTTTCGACTTTCATGCAACAGAAACCATGATTGTTGCAGTCCGTGGAAAATATTCATGTCATATGAGAGGGGACAAAATTAAATGAATATGTTTAAATAAGGCGAATTTACTGTAAGCGTTCTGATGTAAACATAATTTTTTATACAAATGAAGCACACAAACACACTATGAGGCCGAAAAATCATTTGTGGCATGAACGTATATAAGAAGTAACATGACGGTCGTATCACTTTGATAAATATCTGCTCCTGACATATTTGGATGTAAAAAAAGGTAACGAAACCTATAGATAAAATTAGATGCCGAGGCTTTGGGATCCTTTAAATTCGCCAGCAGGAGAATATTAAAATCATAATAAACTGTATAAAATTAAGCAATATAAGCATTCCATGGGTTAGATACGCATTTCACTCTGAAAATTACCCTGACATTGAAGGGTATAAAATATGCAGCTCTTTTCGAAGAGAATACTTCACACGCCGAGGCTGCGGAAGTCTTGGCTTTCGGCCGAAGAAAAATCTCGACAACAAAATGAAAAGACTTGAAAGGTGAGATGCGTTATGCCAGCAATTCAATATACAAATATTCCACCCTGGAACTTAAGATTTCTAAAAGCTACACAACTCTTAAAAGAAAACATCGTGCGTTTCAGGCTAAGGAAGCCCTGGCTTTCTCCCGAAGGCAAGACATTTTAAAATACGAAATTAAACAAACTTCAAAGAAACGCCGAGAGGCGATGATGGAGTGGCCGGGCAGAAGCGAATTAGGGGGATGAAAGTTTTCGTGTTCAGGAGAAAAATTAAGGTTATTGTTGGAGGAGAAGACTTCGTTGCAAAACGTAAATAGCCTCACGAAGAGTTTGGTTCGAGGAAAAAAGGAAGTGAATGATGTTTGGGGCGACGCTAAAAAAAAAAAAAAAAAAAAAAAAAGTATTGGCCATCTTTTGTGCGTTAGATTTCTGTTCGGCTTTCTTCTATTTTATTTTTTTTTTTTTTACCATTTACTATGAGAGTTGCGCGTCAATTCGGCCATGGGAGAATTTACAGGGATGAAATCTGGTAGATAAATGCGTATGTATTTATAATCTGTAATAAAAGATTATCTCAGAGGTGAATGATGTTTGTAAATGAATTAAAGCGAAGCTGATTTATACATCTGCATGTATACATACACACACGTCCGCTCACATATCTATCTATCTATATATATATATATATATATATATATATATATATATATATATATATATATATATATATATATATATATATATATATATAGAGAGAGAGAGAGAGAGAGAGAGAGAGAGAGAGAGAGAGAGAGAGAGAGAGAGAGATGAATCTCTTCATAGTCATAACAAAATAGTTTCTCTCTCTCTCTCTCTCTCTCTCTCTCTCTGCAATGCAGAATAAAAAAAAAATCTCCAGCAGGCTGGAAAATCCAGACAAAACCCATAATTAGGAAGAAACTGAAAGGAACATTACGGGAATCTCACCGAGACACGAAAATGTGTAATAATGTGCGTTCTATGTTTGCCCTTCCGTCTGTCCCACCTGAAAGACAAACAAATCTATCTATTTCTAGACTGTCTTGCTCACCCCTGATTATTGTAGAGAGAGAGAGAGAGAGAGAGAGAGAGAGAGAGAGAGAGAGAGGGAGAGAGATCGGTGCGTATCCCCCAGAGAATTTCCATTCTCAACCCAACGGCAAGAGAGAGAGAGAGAGAGAGAGAGAGAGAGAGAGAGAGAGAGATCGGTACGTATCTCCCAGAGAAGTCCCATTCTCAACCCAGCGGCAATACGCGGATCGGGGGTGTTCAGAGAGAGAGAGAGAGAGAGAGAGAGAGAGAGAGAGAGAGAGAGAGATCGGTGCTTATCTCCCACAGAAGTCCCATTCTCAACCCAACGGCAATATGCAGATCGTAGAGAGAGAGAGAGAGAGAGAGAGAGAGAACAGTAAATTTGATATAGGTTTAGAAGATCATGTAACTGGATACGTCAGTTCGATCCAGAATTATCATTATCTCTGACACTGATCAGAGCACTTTTATTATCGTTATGCCTGAGGAGTATCCAAGAAGATCTGAATGTTTAATAAAAGACCTGGATTTGAGCTGTGTATATATAAACAGTACTGTTACATCTCTAATTATTTTCTTACACTACGCACTAAATTTCTACATCCTTCTTATTCATTATAACCAGATGCACGACGAATGAAGAGCAAACATTTGTGCACAGAGGTTTCAAAGGTAAGAAAGGTGAAGTAATGATATTTATATTGCTTTTTCCAGACCCACGTGAGTTTCAGCTTTGAACACCATCCATCCATCTCAAATGGACAGACAACTTATGGGATCGCCCTAGTTCCTCATTGGACGGGTCGATATCGTTCTCGGCTAGCACTGTGCTGGGCCTGCGTTCGATTCTCCGGCCGGCCAATGAAGAATTAGAAGAATTTATTTCTGGTGATAGAAATTCATTTCTCGCTATAATGTGGTTCGGATTCCGCAATAAGTTGTAGGTCCCGTTGCTAGATAACCAATTGGTTCTTAGCCACGTAAAATAAGTCTAATCCTTCGGGCCAGCCCTAGGAGAGCTGTTAATCAGCTCAGTGGTCTGGTTAAACTAAGGTATACTTATGGCATCGCCCAAAAGTTTGGAAATAGTACAGAAAAATAAATGAAGGGTAAAATAAAAGTAAATGAGGTTAGCTACAAAACAAGACACAGACACAATTGTAAAAGAATGAATTTTGCTATTATAAGGAGCAACAGAGTTAGTATCTAGTTGTAAACCATTGTTACTTATGCATTCTAAGATATAAGCATCCACTGAACTCCTGTCTTTTTGACTAATCCAACCAAACAGGGGCAACAAAATTCACATTACAAACACCCACTGGAATTTTATTTCTGAGATACAGTGGTGTCTTATCAAAGACGAGCAACATCCCAGAGTACAAACCGTTACCGGTCGAATTTCCCAGGAAATCTGATGACTCACCATAAGAGCTAGGGAGACCCAATTTTTAGGATCACTGGTTTTCGATGATTACTAAAGATTTTCGTAATGCATTCTGATGCGTACCAGGTTTTATTCCTTCTTCCTTTCTTTTCTAATTCCATGACAATGGCTGTGAGGACGAAATCATAAACAAGAATAGGCATTTGCTGACACGCAGGTACTGCTTGGATTACCCAGCCGCAGAATGAACGAATCATGAAAATTAGGCTGTAAAGCCAAGCAATGGGGTACTTTCAACCATTCAGCGCCTAAGATCGTGAAAAGAGGGGGTTTGGGGGCTACGTCGGGCAGCAAGATGAAGATATGTAGAAAATAAAGATGAAGAACAAGGATCCAAAGGAAACCTCAGAGTTAAAATAAGACGTGATAGAGAGGTTGGACAGCAATATGGAAGAAGGAGAGCAGGAATGGATGCAAAGTAAAAAGCTTTGAAGCAGGTGCCGCTAAGGGACGAAAGGGCGCTGCAAACACCTTTCACTAATGCCTACAGGGCACCTCGTAAGGTGCGCCGACGACAATAACCCCACGGAGAAAGCACGCTTTAAGAGCAAGAGCCCGTGCTGGCACATGGCCGGCTTGATCTACAACAGCAGCAACAACGTCAAGGGGGTTTGGAGTTACAAGCGAGCTCTTCAGCACAAGTAAACTGTGTCATATCGCTTGTTCTGTTATTACTTCAATCACGTAACTGCTTGTGAATGAGAATCGATATATTTTCCTTCTTAAAAGAAGTACCGGAATTTTTTGTTTACAGCTCCCGTCAATAACCGACATATAACCCTAAACATGTTTGTGTAAGTAATTGGATATGGCCAAGGGCGCCTCCACTTCCGCTGCAGAAATTAAATAACCTGTAAATATATTCTGAAGGAAATGGAAGATCAGAATATGGAAAATATGCTTATTTGCATTTGCTTAATTTCGCTAATCGATGTAGAAATATTTCTTATATGCACTATTGTCTTCAACTACGCAGCTCCTACAGAGATATGAAAACACACACACACACACACACACACACACAGAGAGAGAGAGAGAGAGAGAGAGAGAGAGAGAGAGAGAGAGAGAGAGAGAGAGAGAGAGAGAGCCCTCTTGGCGTGAAAGATTACCTTACCATTTTTACTCTTAACGAAACACTGATCGACCTTGTCCGTTTTCTTTTGATTTCTCCCTTCACCCAACCTGCGACCCATGACAGCAAAGTGACTATGAAGTACACGACTTAAATGCTGGGTCAACAGAACTACAATAGGTTTGCGATGGACTGCAGACATCGTTGCTTCCCTGCCTGGGGTCGAACCCGTGTTAACTTTGTTTGTGAACCGTGGGCGGCATACAAAAAACTTATCTTCATAACACATGAATATTAACAGAAAATACTCTTATCATTTGCCATAGAAAAAAATTAACAGAAAACAATTCTTCTCATTTCCCAAAATCTAAACAATCACCTTTTAAAATTTTTTCATCAAAAGGAATCAACAGGCATACTTCGGTCTTCATGGAGTGACCTTACTAGGTCATCATCTCTCTCGACCATCTTTGGGCCAAGGGCATGTTACCAGTAACCGCATCCCATAAATCAATGAACAGACGCTTTCACCAGACCTCACGAATCGGGTATAAACGGCAATGATCCACATAAAGCCAAAGAAGCCAAGGGAACGAGAGAGACTGAGGAACTTATGCAGACCGACTCCAAACTACAAGGACTAATTAAATGGTTCAACTTCCAACAAGCTGCATCTTCAAAGAAGAGTTTTAATAAGGTTGATGGCAACCCTACGTCTTCGGCTCCGCCCACGTGAAAGTTTTCGGTTTTAATCACCTTTCCTCTCATCTTTTAAGTTTTACAAAGGAAGGAGGAACTTTCGCTATTTGATTATTAATATTTTTTCTAGTCACCAAAATTAGGGCGGCCCTGATGGGAAGTCCCCCCCCTTTCCAAAAAAAAAAACAAAAAACAAATGAATCAATAGATGAAAACGAATATGCAATCTATTTTCAGCTGATGGGCAATAGAAGTCACATATTGTATTTGACATATTTAAGGGTTGTCTTTATGCCATGCATACATTACAGTGTAATGAACAAAACGGTAATTTTCATTGACAATATCATCATGAAATACATGTCCATGATTTGATTGGCTTTGGTGAATAACGAAAAGTAGTTTAGACCGTTTAGGGAAATTAATGCGAGCATTGTACAATTCCTTTACTACTAATTGTCAAAACAAATATCAGTTTTACGCAATTAGATGACAAAGCTCATTGTCATTAACCTCTTTAATTTGGAAGGCACGAGCTAATTACATGGTCTTTATCATTCATTTATGCTATCTCCCCATGATGTTACAGAATGAAAACAAGTTTCTTTTGCGCAATCGTTTTTCGGCGCAATCGAGTTTTCTGTATGAAGCGTCAAAATGCTGTATGAAACTCTCAGCGCGGCCCATGAAACTGTAAGTCACGGCCCAGTGGTGGCTTGTGTTGTTGGCACCTATAGCGGTGCCAGACGCACGATCATGGCTAACTTTAACCTTAAATAAAATAAAACTACTACTGAGGCTAGAGGGCTGCAATTTGGTCTGTTTGGTGACTGGAGGGTGGATGATGAACATACAAATTTGCAGCCCTCTAGCCTCAGCAATTTTTAAGATCTGAGGGCGGACGGACAGACAAAAAGCCATCCCAATAGTTTTCTTTTCCAGGAAACTAAAAGCAAAGGAGAAAAGCTTTTGGGCATTTGCAAATAAATATTCTGAATTTCATTATGCTAAGACTTTCATATTCAATGGCAATATCAGGCACTCGGCAATCTCGTTTCTTCGGTAATTTCGATCCACTGGCAACCTTGATACCTTGGCAATGGCGATACCAATAGCAATTTGAATCCTTTGGCAATCTCGATCGCCGGGCCTTCCAAGCGCGTTTAGACAACAGGTCGCTCTTAATTGAATCTCTTTCAAAAAGGAAGGGCTCTAGATTTGTTCTAGTTTTTTTTTTTATATGGACGAAGGCCAATTGGAATCTTAAAGAAGATATCTGAATCTCGCAAAAAGAAGAGGAAATTGCAATAACTGGAAGACAATTGATTTTAACAAAGAAACAAAGAATCTCGCTAACAAAGCTTTCGCATCCATATTCTTTTTATTCGGGCCAATATTATCGCCTTGTTTCCACGCTTAGATAGTGTTCTGTGTATCAACACACACACACACACACACACACACACACACAAAGTATTTGAGGCATCATACGAATCATCCATGTAGAATATACTCGTAAACGAGAACACAAAGTTAAAAAAAAACTATGTTTGCTACGAGCTTTGTTTAGCAACACTGGATGAACTTTTCGACACACAGAAAGAAGGACGTTGCATCACAAGTTATTGATCGAGTATTAGAATATCTGGCGTCGCAAAGCGAATGACCACTAACATTAAAAATATAATGACGAAAGACAATGAGACAGACATACCCGAGCTAAAATTCTAATCATATTTCTTACATAAATACATTCTGTTTAGAAATCCTTCGGAATTATGATACAACGGCTCTCCATGGCATCACGATAGTTTATACTGAAGAGCAATTACATGGCTGGTAATTGGCGAATGTTGCAATTTACCATTTCCTTATACAACACGTTAACAAGCAGTGTATCTCTGCACCGTTATTGACAAGATTCGCTGAAACAGCAAGATTTTGGTGCAACACCCCTCAAAACCGTTATTGATAAGATTCGCTGAAACGGCAAGATTTTGATATATCAGTGATGCAAGACCCCTCAAAGGCTTTCATTACGCCGAATAGTCACTGACAAAAATATATATTTTTATTAGAGATTAATTTTTACGTTCTGAAGTCCATGGGTCGAACAACCTAGTACTCTTAAGAGTGCGGCAGAACGGAGGAATATTAAAAATTTTAACCAGGGAAGAGAAACAGAAAGCGAGTTGCAAATTTTGGCAGCAGAGTGAGCCGTCGCCCCACTGTACAACCCGGAAGTGGCTGATTTCCTAATGAAAAGGAACCCATATTAATATTAATCACGAACAGTACCCTTAAGTAGCCCAGGCCTGACGAAAATAAGGAAGAAGCCATGGGATGGAGGAATGATAAAACCCAGAAACAGGAAGTGGGCACAAATTTTGACAGCGGAGTGAACCGTCATCCTACGGTACAACCCGAAAGTGACTGATGTCCGAATGATACAACCCGGAAGTGACTGATGTCCGAATGATACAACCCGGAAGTGACCGATGTCCGAATGACACAACCCGGAAGTGACTGATGTCCTAATGACACAACCCGGAAGTGACTGATGTCCGAATGAAATACACACTATATTAATGCTCATTATGAACAATTTTATTTAGATGAAGGGAAAAATCATGTTGACTGTGATGCTGAACTTACAGAATCAAACTAAAAGCAGATTCATACATTAGTCGAGATATGAAGGGTTCAAAATCTGCACCATTTAACCTCGCCATCGTTACGTCCTATCCGACACATTCTTTGAAGTTAGTTTTACGCTCACAATGACACTCGATGCATTGCGACGTTCTTTGCATCAGCAATCAATGATCTGACGGAGGCTCCATTAATACGCGGTTAACTGGGCCCTTCGGTTAATGACATAAAAACTGCACCACTGGCTGAACCAAACCATTACGGAAGTTCATTACGGAATACCTTTTGATTCCTTTCGCTGCGTAATTCTTCCTGAATTGGATCATTATCGGCTCTAATAAACGAGGAAATGTAATCTGTTTCATTATGGTGCTCTGTGATGACCTGAAACTTCTAAAGGCATATTGAGACATTTTATTAATCTACGAATTAAATATTTTATCACAGCGGATAAGACTGGTGACACAGACGAATAAAATATACTCTCAGCAAAGGTTCTGAATGCTCCTCACATTTGACTGAGGTATCTAATTAATTGCAACGGTTGAAATCGATGTTAAAATTGAATAAAATATCTTTGTAGTAGATACAGAATAAATGTCATATTAACAGCAGTCTTTATGACTGCCATTCACAGGCAAAACGAATTCTGAATCCGATATCTACTTGAGACAAACCTTAGGAGCGTGGTGCAAGCGGTAAATGGATATGATGATGCCTGGCTAGCCAAAAGAGAGAGAGAGAGAGAGAGAGAGAGAGAGAGAGAGAGAGAGAGAGAGAGAGTCATCTGTAATCTTGGTAAATATAAGACAAAATCTGACTCTAGGCAAACGAGTAAGCATATGATACTAAACAAATTCCTCTTTTATATATACCTTACATCGGTCCTTCATTTTCAGAATAAAAACTACTCTGTTTTTCTTGGGACTTTTAAACCTCATTTTTATTTTCTAGAGATGGGATGTTATTTCTCTTGGGCCAAGGCCCGAGTTTTTCCTATCTCGTTAGGATCATTCTCATTTAACCATTATTTTAATTTCAGTTTTCTATGACAAACCCAACAGAAAATGGGATTCCGGACTCGACTGTGAATGACACGAGACAAAAACATACTGATGGTCGCAAACCATTGGCACAACACAGCCCAAAGATATTTAGTACTGAACTTCAATATGAAGCTGAATCAATGAGCCTACCCCTCGATATGGAAAAAAAATGTGACTGACAGACGATGAGAAAGGGACCTAAATACCCTTTTGTAGACAGTGAATTCCACTCTTTCTCTCCTTCCATACCTCAATATCTCAACATTTTCAAACAACCGGTAATTAGCTTTGTTATATATTCTCCATGATAACAGGGTCTTCGTGATATTTTCGCGGTAGGTTTGCTCAGGAAGAAGCAATTATCCATTAAGTTCTGCATATGACCTCATTATTAAGAATTGATAAGTAGGTTTGTTCCATGTATCAGCAATGACTGACATCTTGTTAAGATCTTATAAAGCAGTGGAGTTAAGTGAACGTTCAACAGACCTCTTTTCTGGAGCATGGGATCTGCATGCATGCGATACTGAGCTTGCTGTTGATTCTCAGCAAGACAAGTTGGAGTGAGGTGGATTACTGTGTTTATCTTTTAGTAACTTGGATGGGATTGGGAAACATCAACACTGACTTAACACATCAAAGAGTGTTCAAGGTATGATGGATAAGCTTGGCTTAGGCCTCGAGTCTTTGGTTTAACACGAATGAAAGTTTTTGTCCCTAATTGATCATTTTAATCTTACTTTAAGTTTTCATAATGAAAAAAGTTTTACTTGTAATTAATATCCTAGTGGATAAAAGGGCGAAGAAAATTATTATGGAAACTTAAAGTCTGTAATTTTAAAAGATTCAGGTTGTAATGAACAAGCAAAATAAGATGTAATTTTGTTTATACACGTCTTGCCTAAGAACTGATTACGAGGGGAAATGCTTTTAAGGAAAGCTGATAATCAAGTATGACCATCAAACCTAAAAAAAGTTAATTTATCATCAAACCTAAAAAGTTAATTTACCATCAAACGTAAAAAAGTTAATTTACCATCAAACCTAGAAAAAGTTAATTTACCATCAAACTTAAAAAAAGTTAATTTACATGTTTCTGTTGCTAACATTACTAAAATGATAAAGATTAATGTATTTTATTTAACTTGCAATAGGCTAATTTCCTGTCTTCAACTGTTTTTATCTTTCTTGAAGTATTCTTAACTTCATATTGCAATTGTCAATGGTGCATAAACTGACAATTTCTAACAGAAAACCCAATCATGCATGGCTTTCTTGCATAAACAATGTATTTACTGAGCTAAAATGACCAAATTTAAACTGTTAAAAACAATCAGGTTTGTTTCCAATTTTTAGCTAATCAGTGTTAGCATTATTTTGTAGTTTAACCACATTACAGAATAACACAATCTCATCTCTCACAGGCCTGAACCAGAAGACTGTTGGCGCCCAATATCTATCACCCAGAAAAACTTCTGCCTGTCTGAATTGAATCATCAGGCAATACATCCCGAATCTTGTCATTTCACTGTCGTACAAACTGGCAACAAACAAAACATCCCTTCATCAAAGAGGGCAATGCAATCCTCTCATTGCGCTGCTTCAAAATGACTTGCAATCTCACGCCTAATAATGAGGGAGTATTGTGATATGCTCATTTCCTACCCTATTTGTACAGCGAGCATCAGTTCTGACAGAGATTAGGACCCTGACTGGTTGAATTTGCATGTTTTCTTAATATCTGGTTCGGGGTAAGCGGCTTATTTGCATTATATGAGCGCCTGATATCTGTGTGGCCTTTGCAAGTGCTATTTCCTCAGCCCAATTCAAACTAAATAACTTTAAAATTTTTTGCGATGAAAACAGTGGAAGCTACCCATTCCCATGTAAACACAAATACACCCACGAATAAATTAAACACATTTTAGTTTTCTGTAAAAGAAAACTATTGTACCTGCTTTGTTTGTCCGTCCGCACTTTTAGCTGTCCGCCCTCAGATCTTAAAAACTACTGAGGCTAGAGGGCTGCAAATTGCTATGTTGATCATTCACCCTCTAATCATCAAACATACCAAATTGCAGCCCTCCAGCCTCAGTAGTTTTTTTTATTTTATATAAGGTTAAAGTTAACCATAATCGAGCGTCTGGCAGCGATATAGGTCGTGGTTAAAAGTTTCATGGCCCGCATCTCATACAGCATTATATCGACACCACCGAGAGATAGATCTATTTTCGGTGGCCTTGATTACACGATGTACAGAAAACTCGATTGCGCCGAAGAAACTTCGGCGTATTTTTTACTTTTTTATTGTAAATAATTAAGGTCGTTTCACCTAATAGGGGTTACTGCAGAGGACAGAAAAGGCATTAGTCAATGCCACAATATCTTTTGATTACGAACTCCAAGATGAAGCTTCTATGCAGAAGACGTCCATAAAATTAGCCTTTTCATAATAGTACCTCTACAATAAAAGAATATTTCATAGAAAGGAAACAATAAAAAGAATTGGGTTGATTTTGAAATGAGTTAATTTTCCACGTATCGAAATAAGTTAAATTTTTGCGATATATCAAGATTGATAGAATTTGCGATATATCAAGAGAGAGAGAGAGAGAGAGAGAGAGAGAGAGAGAGAGAGAGTATAACAAAGAGAGAGAGAGAGAGAGAGAGAGAGAGAGAGATGAATTCAAGCAAGGAGTGTAAAGGCAAAACCAAAGAAAGAGAGAGAGAGAGAGAGAGATTCAGAGAGAGAGAGTGTAAAGGCAAAACCAAAGAAACTGAGAGAGAGAGAGAGAGAGAGAGAGAGAGAGAGAGAGAGAGAGGCAAAACCAAAGAAACTGTGTGTGTGTGTGAGAGAGAGAGAGAGAGAGAGAGAGAGAGAGAGAGAGAGAGAGAAAGCACTCAAATCCCTGGCACAAAAAAGCGCCGATGGAAGCACAGGCGGTCCATTTCTATGGCGTGCTTAAGGACACTTCCCACATCCTCCAAGAACAGCTCCATCCTTCATATCGGAGCAGCTGCCAATTTCTCATTTACGGTCATATGTTGCTGTGGACATATTGGGTATGAGGGGGCGATGGGGGGTGGGAGAAGACCCCTGGACGAGCCAGGGCGAGAGAGGGAAGGGGAGGTCATCCGAGGGTCGCCCCAAGGAGGGAGGGAGGAGGGGAAAGTGAGCTTTATATATATATATATATATATATATATATATATATATATATATATATATATATATATATATATATATATATATATATATATATATATATATTTTTTACCAAAATATGTTGGCCATCTGATTGTCAGTTCTTTAAGGATGAGGCTGCGACCTTTCCCAGCAGCCTAACAACCCAGTGTCAGATTTAATGCTAGGTTAACAGAGGTACAACAGGATTAAATGGAATAAACTTTTTAAGTGTTATGGCTCGTTAAGGAGTCGAACCCAGGAATGCTGCCGGTGATGTAAGCGCCTAACTACTGAAACACAAGCACTGCCTGCTCCTTTATATATTTATATATATATATATATATATATATATATATATATATATATATATATATATATATGTGTGTGTGTGTGTGTGTGTGTGTGTGTGTGTGTGTGTGTGTGTGTGTGTGTGTGTGTGGGTATGTGAATCTCCTAAGGTTGCTGGCCCTACACACACTCTTGACCCATTCATATGGTGGTACTAATTTACAGCTTGATATAGTGAGTCACGGACCTATAAAGTTTATATATATATATATATATATATATATATATATATATATATATATATATATATATATATATATATATATATATATATATATATATATATATAATGTAGAGGTTTAGTAAAGAAGTCCAAAGGCTTGGAGTGGGGAAGATACAAAGCTATCGAAGCAGGAAGTACAAGGAACACTAATTTTCACATGCCCCTGAACAATTCTCAGGGGAACAAATTCTAGATACATTGTGATCCCACTGGAACGGCTGTCTCCAGTAACTGATATTTTTTTTGTGGTCGGATGAAATACATTCACAAATATTCGTCGTTAAGATTGAACACCAGGACATGCATTAAATAATCCTTTTGTATCATGCGAATTACTGAATTTTTAGTAGAGAAAGAAATTACAATTAATTGCTTCTCCCACAAGCAAGATGGAAGTGAAATAGTAAAAAAAAAAATCAAGACTGATTTGTCCAAACCATATATCTACTATACGCAACGTCTCTCTCTCTCTCTCTCTCTCTCTCTCTCTCTCTCTCTCTCTCTCTCTCTCTCTTTGCCAAGTTTTAAGGTGACTGGCTCTATTTCTGCCGTGTTTCTATTGCCGGTAAGTTACAAAGTTACAAATGACAAGGACAAATGAGAAGTAGATATTTTCTATGTTTTCCTTTTCAAGTAAATGTTTCTAAGATCAATTAAACAGGATTTAATGAAAACATTAACAACTTTCCTATAAATCACAGGAATTATCTGTAAAGATTGCAATGTACTTTTAATTATTTATCAACAAACATGAAAATGTTAAAACATGTTTGAAAATTATATGGTCATTTGTAAGTTATTTACACCTCTATCTAAACGAAAAATGTCTGTCAATGTTTGGCTTTACCACTTCCTGGTAACCAGCTGCCGAAATACAGGGTCTGATTCTGAGAACTCTTTTCTTTTCCTTTATCAGACGCCTGCATATATTTAACTGGACATGACAATCCTGCATATCTGGCGCCAGTGAAGCTAGTGATTTATTTTCATTCACATGATAGAATTTTATAAAAATCTCTGTATTTCTGCAAGCAGATAACTGTTGATTAAAATACAACAATTAAACCCAAGTTTTCACTAAGTTTAAAATAGATAAAAGTATTGAGGCATTCATAACTTTCGCTGGGATTTCAAAATTAGTAAGTAAATTGTTCAGCTGTGTTCACAGAATAAATATTATTAAACATTTATGTCTGTTTACCTTTCATGTCCAACATAAAATTAGCAGGCAAGTTGTCCATCTCTGTCCACATAATAATAAAGATCTGCTAAACACTTATGACTGCACACGTTACTGCAACTATTAGAGAACACCATTTTACATAAGAGACGATTGACGGGCAATCTCCTGTAAACCAACCAGCACCGGACATTAAGGATTACAGAGATGGCGTAAAAAATGGGTTACGATGAGGCCTGAGGGACACTGACGTAAACGAATGATGGTAGAGTCTTTGGGGAAAAGTTACATAAAATATATAAAATCGTTCGATTTTTAGAACAAATACTTTCACCCCAAGAAATTACCAGGCGAAAAAAGGGTGAAACTATCTTAATGCTGACAGTGACCCAGCAGTAAAAGCATAGAAAACGGCAAAAAGCACAGAAAACGGCGTAAGCCGAGAGCCTAAATGGACCGTGCATACAAATCGCCAACTCTAAATGAAGCCGTTTCGCGTAATAACAGAGTAAAGACATCGCGTCATTATCCGCCGTGATTTTTTCGCGTGTGAATTTATGTTGGCGATTCTGCAAAGGGAGGTCCTCTACTGCTCTGTGTAATTCAGTTCATAATAGGCTGTTTTACATAACTAGATATGAACATTTCTAATGAGAAACAAACTCGGTTTCTGAAATATGGGTGCCATTGTCTTCAAAAATATGTAACGATATTTCCTTTATTTTTTCCGTGGGGCATATTTTCTGTTTAAGTTTCTTGATGTATAGCAAATGTACTAGATTCGCTCGTATGTGAGCAAACTGGTTTTTATTCATAAACTTTCGATTTTACAGAATATTATAAATTTATGTGGAATTTTTTTTCTGAAAAAACCTCCGGATGTTTTGTTTTCCACCTTGTATATAATCTACATTCTTTTGAGAGACGCCGCTACTGATCTACCGGGTTTTAAAGCCCCATTTTTTAAAACTCTGAACTAGATATAGGCATTAACTAGCTCACATATAGCTATCTCTCTCTCTCTCTCTCTCTATATATATACTGTATATATATATATATATATATATAATATATATAATAATATATATATATATACCCAAATATATAAGTATATAGAATCTATATATATATATATATATAATCCCAAATATTATATATATATATATATATATATATATATTTTACAAAATTTAAAATCCTTAAATAACTTTGACTCACCCAAACCTAAAGTCCCAGAACTCAC
>NC_089787.1:35348123-35370623 GCF_040412425.1 Macrobrachium rosenbergii | reverse complement strand
CAGTCTTTCTGGATGCTGCAATTGCTTTCAGCGTCTGTTCTTCAGCATCTTTTCTCTCCAAAATCCACACTACAGCTTTGTTTTTCTTTTCTGTTCATCGCAAATGCTTGCAGATGGGAAGCTTTGACTCTGCATCTGTGATCTTTTAGTTTGTCCTACTTCCTTAATAACTGACCATTTTTATAAGTGATTTGCTGTCAAAATTCAGTTATTTTTGGTGCGAATGTGGTTACGGAAAAACAAAAGCAATAGCGATAAGCTTCATCTTGGCCATTATTCTATTTCCATTATTTCTGCGAATGTAGCAATCCGAACGAAATCTATTAAAGGGACCAATATCGTTGATTGATTGGCTTTTCCCTTACGCTGACGCCACAAGAGCCTACGGCTCAAAAAACTAATAAAGCTTTTGATTTCAATTTCCTTCAAAGGTTCCTTTGTCCTGCATGTTGCACCAATTGTTTAAGATCTTGGACATTTATGTTTTTTTTCTCTAAAAAAAAATTGGGTAATTTCCATTAATTTTCTTTGCAAAGGATCCGCTGTCCAATGTGTTGGTATTAAATTCCTTAAAAAAATCTATGTCTCTGTTAATTACAATTAGACAGTTTTAAGTGTTCGTCGTTATGCCTTTCCGAATTACAATGGAATAGTTTCAAATAGCTTTGACTTCAAAGTTAATTATCCACATACCTCCATATTTCTAAGATATGGTAATTGAGTGTTGCGTCATTTTTGCCCAAACAGAAATTCAACCATATTGTTCTAGATATTCCCGCTTGTCCTTCTGCTCCCCACTTCAATATGAATTTACATCGCAGTTATTAATAAAATGAAAAGGCCTCACAATGTAGCTGTCCTATTTCAGAGCAACTCTTCCCAGCCCAGTGCTGGAGGAAAGTGGACGGATTAATTTTCTACCCTCTGTCCGATTATTAAAGCCAAATACGATTCCGTATCATATTTCCTTTCGTTTATTCGACTCGGCAGAGTGCAGGGGATTTTTGCCCTCTGGTTTTCATGCACAGCTGGTTTCCAAGGGCTTGGCTGGGGGTGGAAGCTCAATCAAGTTTTCCAGTGTTCTAAAATGTTGCATTTGCTGGTCTACAATTGGCAGGGAATTTAGATCTTATTTTTATTTCTTTTTTTATTCTTTATCGACTATTACTATTTTCACTTTTCTACTTCCTATTTGTGTTCCTGTGTATGCACTCAGTTTCAAATGTACTGGTACTTAACGAGTGATTTTGTTATCCTATTTACAAATATATTGTACTGTGTCTATATACGTGATTACTGACAATTATTTATATTTTTCAAACATGAAAACGTTTCTCTTAACAGGGGTGGCTCCTGAAAAAAACAACACAAGGGCACTGCCATATGCATAATTTAATAGCTGAATCGTGGATGAAACTCAAGTGGAAAATTCTTCCTTAACACTGGCCACTTATAACACCAACACTCAAGGCTCACCAGTAACTTGTCGAACCCGGTAAAAAAGGCCGTGCAAATCACCTATATATTTCTTCCCTGAACTCTCAGACTTTTTCAATATTAAGTCCCTTTATTTCCAGTACCTCTTTCACGCCTTCTATTTAGTGCTTTCTCGAACTTACTCTCTTCCTCCCTGATAATATGTATATACACACATACACACACACACACACACACACACATATATATATATATATATATATATATATATATATATATATATATATATATATATATATATATATATATATATATATATATATATATATATATATATATATATATATATATAGAGAGAGAGAGAGAGAGAGAGAGAGAGAGAGAGAGAGAGAGAGAGAGAGAGGTGATTACGTATGACTTATTTACGCATTTACAGATCATTCCTTTCCTGTCTATCTGTCTATCTTCGTTCCCTTAATCACGACGGGGATCACAATATCCCCTCCCGCAGCGCAGGTCTATTCGGGTCAGTCCATGGAAAGGTGGAGCAGAGCGCCCGTCTTGGCCTCTTTAATCCGGACATTTGTCAGGGAATCTAGCCATAATGGAGATGAGTCTGGAGAGGGAATTGCTCTCGCATTTGTAATGATTTCTCTCTGTAGTTTTATTAGAAGCGCAGCGCTGTCTAACGACGTCCCGGCTCTCTGGAGTAATGTGGCGATTGTTCCGAGAGGAATTTTTGGATGGGGGATTCTCGTGGTAATGGACGGTGGAATTGTTTAGAATGTTAACCTATCTTGAGAGAGTAAGTCGCTCCGTGCGCTAACACACACATTATGTTAAACGTACAGTCATACGCACACATAATATACATAATATAAACATATATATAAACATATATACATATATTATATTAATTTTCATATAAATATAAATATATATACTGTATATATATATATATATATATATATATATATATATATATATATATATATATATATATATATATATATATATATATATATATATAAAATACATATATATGTATATATAAAAACACACACATGGTTGTTATGTGAGAAAACTGAGACATTTTTCATAGCATATTCCACCATGCTATAAATAACCTTGAACTAAACTCAGAGCAAGAATGACCTGGTGAAAAATCCATAACCTTTTCTTTCATTTTCAACGAATATTAAATTTATTCGCTTCATATCTACAAAATTTTGATTGAAGTTTTGTCCCCTTAGCCAACCGTATTCCATGAAATTACTTTTAATTCATAGCCAATAAAAGCTCTCTCTCTCTCTCTCTCTCTCTCTCTCTCTCTCTCTCTCTCTCTCTCTCTCTCTCTCTCTCTCTCTCTTTAAGAGATTTGTATGAAGCTCCAATGCATGAAGCGGAAGTGTATTGTAACCAATTTATGTCTGGATTTGACAAGTTTAATTCAGTCTCTGTAATTCTCAATACTAAGTAAAATACAAAGTTAACTAACTCTGAAGAATAAGCACAAGTTTAGCAAAGTAGATGTAGGATTTTGTAGAATCTAGAAAATATGTAAAAAAAAATCTGGTTTATTTTACATTTTCCTAAACATATTAAACTAGCAGTCATATTATATAAACTTCAGGAAATAAGAACTTTTGCCTTATATATATATATATATATATATATATATATATATATATATATATATATATATATATATATATATATAAATATATATATATATATATATAATATATATATATATATATATATATATATATATATATATATATATATATATATATATATATATATATATATATATATATATAATTACTAATGACCAAAAACTGCTAGCTATATCTAGAGAATACTTCTTTCAGGTAAATGAGCCACGTTATAAATGTCCTTAAATATATATCTTTTTCCTATTAACATAAAGATTCAGCTTTTCCTTGTTTATTTTTAAATATCTTTTTTTCCTCGATGGATTTTATGTCTGTCTAAGCAAATGAGAACTTTGCCTTTAATATAAACCGTAAAGTTAATCATTAACAAGAAATAATGATCACTAATCCGATAACTCGTCTTCCAGTACTGAAGATGGGTCCTTTGGTCATCTGGATGCATAATTAATAATATATGCTTATTCATAATAATAATATCAGAGGTGATTGCATTGTCATTAAGGAGAAAGACATTTTTATTCACTGAAGTTTAAGCGATTGCTCCATAAAAACGCATAATAATAATAATAATAATAATAATAATAATAATAATAAAGCGAAATGCGTATCCACATATCTACTTTTTCTGTGTGTATGAACGACAGTCAATTGGCATTGAACCTCACTTTTAAACTTGCCGTCGTCTAGCTCGTGGTCGGACTCGCTCACCTCTGACTCTTATAGTACAAATGCGGAATGAAAGTACTGAGTTCGAGCTTCTAGACAGTACCTAACGTCCCCAGGGTAGGGACTTGCCGTCTCTAAACTCTCTTATATTTCAAAATATCACTAATTTTTGATAATATCAGCACGCTACTCTACTACTACTACTACTACTACTACTACTACTACTACTACTACTACTACTACTACTAATAATAATAATAATAATAATAATAATAATAATAATAAAACTGTTCATTACACTGTCATTAACGTGGCTTATTACTATTCAGACAAAGTTGATCTCTTCGATATAAAAATGCTTATTCACTAACGGTGATTTATCGAGGGGGGGAAAATATACCAGCCACTTCTCATGGAGATCTGCAGTCGTTAATATTTGTGAGTGGAAATTTAGCGAATTTACAAGGCTCTAATTATGAAAAAATCTATTTAATGGCGGAACATACACTCAGCTTTGTAGGGTATCAAAAAACCTTTGTTAATTTGATTTTTTATCAATATAGTTTTCTTCTCTTTCGATCCTCGAGTATGAAACAAAGGCTATTTCCCTGGAAATTTTATATCTATTTGTTTCTCAAGAGAATACAACACTCAGTAATTTCCTCTTTCCTCACCATTCAAGGTTGGGTTATCATAACGAAATTTTTGAGGACGTCAAAATGAAAAGACTGGGTATGTTGTGGTCTAATAAGCTGTGGTCTAATAATAATAATAATAATAATATATATATATATATATATATATATATATATATATATATATATATATATACACACACACACACACACATACATATATATATATATATATATATATATATTATATATTATATTTTAATGCCTCATTATTTTTAATGCATTAATAGGTTAATCGAGATGTCATAAATAATAAAAGGTTGAGGTAACAAATACGTTCATGTTTAATAATTTACATGTCATTATCAACTTCTCCTATTTTTCTTTTGGGAGAAATTTCTTTCCCTGTACTATAAATTGTGGAAAGAATTTACATTGACTTTCCTTTTTTTGCTCTTTTATCTTTATAAGTAAAGCTTTGTAAATTGTCTAGGTGATTTTTTTTTAAGATAATTCATTTGTCGTTTATGAATTGCAGATAAGGTGATGTAAGTATATGCAGCGCATGCGTCTTTGTCATACGAAGCTGTGACGTCAGTTAGAGATAAAAACATTATGAATAACAAAACGTTTTTTCGTAAAAAAAAAAAAAAAAAAAAGGTAGAATGTCGCGATCAACATGATTATCGGACACGTTTACGAAGTCTTTACAAATGGCGACGCAACTCACTTCTGTGCATTATATTCCTTACGAGCTTTTGAAACTGCTTCGAAAGCTCATCCTATTATGAGCTTTAATGCTCCTTCGCATATGACGCTCCTTTGGACCTAGATGCGGAACAGCTCCGAAGGCAAATGTTCAACAAGGAAAGCAAACATTTCACTGCTTGCATGAATTATTCCCAGCTTAGCGGTGGTTCTCAAGAATGAGGCGCCTTAATCGACGTTATATAGACCCTCTCTTTGTCCCCCTTCTTTTGGAGAGGACTGTTGGGAGTGGGGCGGGGGCAGATGGGAAAGCTAATGGAGGCTTACTATATCCTATGATAATATCTTACACTAAATGGGGGAATTGATTCTAAGATGAATTAGATTTTCAGATTTTCCTCTCTCTCTCTCTCTCTCTCTCTCTCTCTCTTGAAAAGTACATTTGTTTATCACATCTATTTATCGGATCCATCTATTTATATATATATATATATATATATATATATATATATATATATATATATATATATATATATATATATATATATATATATATATATATATATATATATATATATATATATATTATATAGATATAGATATATATATATATATAGTCCAAATTTTAACTAATTTACATGTGTGATAATCAAATTCCTTTTACTTCAAAATTCTTTTTAAATTTCCATTAAATTTATACAGACATTTTTTCCCCAAATATATATACATATACTGTGTATATATATGTATATATATATATATATATATATATATATATATATATATATATATATATATATATATATATATATATATATATATAGTCCAGGTTTGTATTATATGATTGGCATATATACATATATATAAATAAATTCAATTATCATCCTTATATCAAAATATATTTAAATATATGTTAAATTTATATCTATATATATATATATATATATATATATATATATATATATATATATATATATATATATATATATATATATATATATTTATATATATATTATATATACACATAAATAGATGGACAGATAGATAGATTAGATGTGTGAGTGGGAAAACAAATTGTACTTTTCAAAACAGAGAGAGAGAGAGAGAGAGAGAGAGAGAGAGAGAGAGAGAGAGAGAGAGAGAGAGAGAGAGAGAGAGAGGAAAATCTGAAAATCTAATTCATCTTAAAATCAAGTTCCCCGTTTAGTGTAAGACATTATCACAGGATATACTTAAGGCTCCATTAGCTATCCCATTTGGGGCCCCCTCCCCCCCACAATCCCTCCAAAAGAAGGGGGCCAAAGAGAGGGTCTATATAACGTCGATTAAGGCGCCTCATTCTTGAGAACCACCGCTAAGCTGGGAATAATTCATGCAAGCAGGGAAATGTTTGCTTTCCTTGTTGAAGATTTGCCTTAGGAGCGTCTTGTGCGAAGGAGCATTAAAGCTCATAATAGGATGAGCTTTCGAAGCAGTTTCCAAATCTTGCAAGGAATATAATGTAGCCTACAGAAGTGAGTTGCGTCGTCATTTGTAAAGACTTCGTAAACGTTTCCGATAATCATGTTGATCGCGATATTCTGCTTTGTTTTTTTTTTTTTATAAAGAAGCGTTTTGTTATTCATAATGTTTTTGTCTCTAACTGACGTCACAGCTTCGTATGTCAAAGACGCATGCGTTGCATATACTTACATCATCTCATCTGCAATTCATGAACGACCAAAGAATTATTTTAAAACATCATCTTGACAATTTAAGGAACTTTTCTTTAAAATATAAATGAGCAAAGAAGGAAATTCAGTCGAAATAAATTCTCAGATCGTATTTCCTTCAGAATTCATAGTAATGAGAAAGAAATTTCACCCATAAGAAAAATACAAGAAGTTGATAATGACATGCATATTATTAAACATGAACGTATAAGGAGCATGACCTTTTATTATTTATGACATCTCGATTAACCAATTAATGCATTAAAAAATAATGTTTCTTACCTTATAACGTGAGAAGGAGCAAGATTATAAAGGTACACAATAACTAGGAAGCTGGGGAAGGTGAACAATGAGAGGATGGAAACTATAGATTCTGATAAGTATTTGGGAGCAAAGATTTCGAATAATGGTGGGATTACAGAATGTCTGTGGAAGCCAAGGTTAGAATGCATGACAGGATACTTGAACCAACTCTCCTTTATGGAAGTGAAGTGTGGGTGTTGAGTGCATATGACAGAAAGAAGGTAGAAGTTGTTGAGATGACCTGTTTACGTAGTATTTGTGGTATAATAATAGGTCAAGGGGTGGGAAATTTGGAAACATTTTAAAGTAAACATTTTAAAGGAACGGTATAAGGGTTGTTAGAGTGTTCCAGATGGTGCGGTCATGTGTAAACAACGGAGGATGATCAATCTGATGAAAAGAGCAAACAAGTAGGAAGAGCTGGGAGGAGGAAGGAGAAGAATACCTACGAAGGAGTGGATGGATAAAGGGGAAGGGATACTGAAAAAGAGAGGGCCCTAACATCTGGGATACAAGTGTGTGCAAGAAAAGTAAACCGCGTTATGTTATACGCTGCTGGTGACCCTTTTGTGTAGGTGTGTGATCTGGCTAGTGCTGTGAAACTTTTCTGCACACGACGTGTCCATGATTCAGTAGCATAAGTGTGTGTGTGTGTGTAAGTCTATATATATATATATATATATATATATATATATATATATATATATATATATATATATATATATATATGTATGTATCTCTATATATATGCGTGTGTATGTATATCTATATATATATATATATATATATATATATATATATATATATATATATATATATATATATATATATATATATATATATATAATGTTTGTAACTTAAGCAGTCGATCTGATGAAACAAAGTCAGAACTGAAGAGACAAATATGAGACCCTCTTCTCGTCATTTTATGATAATATGGAACTTATTATTATGAAGCCCAAAAGCTTCACAACAAATCCCTTTATGCTGCCTCTGCAACGATGAGAAAATTGCAAAATATACACAGTATAAATCCAGGGAGAGACGCGGATGAAAGATAACAAGCATTAAAAAAACTGATCTCTCTCAGCGAAGGTTTTGATAGCTCTATTCCACTCTCACGTCATTTTCCCCTCATCAAAAAGAAGGGTAAAATTACAGTGGTATTCGAGAAAATATATTTCAGCATTTAGGATATTTCTCGTTGATGGGCAGCACATTTTCCTTGCTCATTATTTTTACTGTAAGTAAAGTGTTTTATGAGCTACACAGGTCACACGGTATGAACCTTTAACTGAAACCGCTATTAATTTCCATCTATATATTTTTACATATCACTAACAGACAGATTCACAACCACAAACGCGCACAGACCTACAGACACGTACAGCCCCATCTAACGCGGATAACATAAATACGGTGAATATGTGTTAGTGTGTTTGTATGTGTGTGTGTGAGCTTGCACACAATGATAAACTCACCATACAGCGTCAGAAACACAAGAGTAAAACTGGATCAAAAGTAATTTTAAAGCGTTGTTACAAGACGAACCTGAAGAACTCCAAGGCAGCCAAAGATACTCTAAGAGAATGATTTCAACTAACACATTATAGGAAATACTCTGGAATCTCAGGTGACCTCTGACCCCAAGGGCAATCTTTCGCAAAGCAATCATTCCTTTATGAAGTCACGACAAAACATGGAACGGAGCATTCTCCAATACTTACTAATTCAGAGGTACAAGGACGCTGCTTCGTCTACTGACGTAGCAAAAAACATGAATTTACTTATATTTTCCTTTTTTTTTTTCCTGGGATTTCCATTTGAAAGCTTTTTCTAATAGGCATTTTATACTACAGGAACACAGAATGAGGAAATACATCTATCAGTGAAAGTTACAAATCTGGAGATTAAATTATCCTTTTCTCTCTCTCTCTCTCTCTCTCTCTCTCTCTCTCTCTCTCTCTCTCTCTCTGCGTTTACCAGGATGATTCAAATCTCAAAAATACGTACTCAAAATCTGGCAACAGACTTCAAGAGTCTGATATGTGTGTGTGTGTGTGTGTGTGTGTGTGTGTGTGTGTGTGTGTGTGATAATGAGTTGCAACGAGACAGGAAAGAGGTAAAGTGGGTATACGCTTCATCCAGCAGTAGGTCTGCTCATCTCAACAAAGCTTTGTTCATTGAAGTCATAACTGAAATGATTTCAGTTATAACTTCTGTTCAAAGAATCACCGTCAGTCTGTGACGGATATGAAACAATATTTTCTAATAAGCTGGGATATTACGAATAAAACGATATTAACCTGATTCCCTGAAATACCGTGGAACATGTCGGAACAGAATCAGAATCTCCTATCTGAATAAACGAGAAATAAATAATTGATGCCCATACAGATGCACATGGAAGCGGAAAGAATATTATAACATGAATAGGGAAATATGAACAACGCCTGGCCTAAAGAGTCTGCAGCAGCTGAAATTCTTTCCTCACTCTTCCACCAAACCTTGGCTTGGTGCGGATAGAGCTAATATTTGCTCTCTCCTTGTATCAACAACTTTCCCACAGAGGAAAAAAATGTTTGACAAATGGGAGAGTACTGGGCGTTCCGCGTGCAGCAGCACTTTGATTAAAAACCACAGCACAAAGGCTGTGGAGGAGAGAGAGAGAGAGAGAGAGAGAGAGAAAAGACACCGGTGCTTGGGAAATAAAATGAAAGTCCTCTGTTCCATAAATATGTAAGACGTAAAATTCGAAGAATAATAATGAAGATATATATATTTTTTTACCTAGACTAGGATCCTCATCCACCGTTCTACGCTTAGATGATTCTTTCAGCAAACACTTGATTCTAGCGTTTGTGGCAGTGGGTCAAGTGAGGCCGGAGATTCAGTGGACAGAACGAACGATATATGCAGTTCTTTAACCTCTAGATCCCGTAGTTGGGTAGTGCTGTCAGTGAACCTCAAGCGGTGCACTGTAAGCATTACTTAAGGTTCTTTGCAGCGTCCCTACGGCCCCTAGCTGCAACCCCTTTCATTCCTTTCACTGTACCTCCATTCATATTCTTTCTTCCAGCTTACTTTCCACCCTCTTCTAACAATTGTTGCACAGTGCAACTGCGAGGTTTGAAAGGTGTAACAGAGGTTTTCCTACTATTACACCTTTCAAACCATTCTACTCTCGATTTTCCTTTCAGCGCTGAATGACCTCATAGATACCAGCGCTTGGCCTTTGGCCAAAATTCTATATTCCATTCATTAACCTCTGGAACAAATGTAATGGGAGTAGGTGTGACTCTGTTATGGAAAATGCGTCTAATGCGAGTAGAGAGAGAGAGAGAGAGAGAGAGAGAGAGAGAGAGAGAGAGAGAGAGAGAGAGAGAGAGAGAGAATTACCTGCTAGCAGAAAGTGAAAAGGATTTTCATCTTTGCATATGCCAATGTCGGGGGAAATTAGGTCACGCGAGGCCTCCAGGAAAAAAGCAATATTTTTTACGATTTTCATTTCCGGTTACATGAAAATAACATCTAAATTGTATTTCTGTTTTTGTTTATTCATTATTTACACAAAAGGCAAAGTTCTTATTTCCTGAGGCTGATATAACTTCTGGTAGATATGTTTGTGAAAGAGTAAAATTCACCAGATTTGTTTTTACATATTTTCCATATTCAAAAAATCCCACATCTACTTTCCCAAACTTGTGCTTATTTATCAGAGCTAAGGTAACTTTTTATAGCCCTTATTTAAGAGAATTACAGAGACTGAATTAAACTTGTCAAATGCAGAAATACATTTTTTTACATAACACTTTCGCTTTATGGTTTGAAGCTTCATAAAAAAAACTCTTCAAAAATGCCAGAGTTTGTATTGGCTGTGAATTAAAAACAATTTCATGGAATCCGGCTGGCTAAGGGGACAAAATTGAGTAAGATTTGTAAATATGAAGCGAATAAAAATATTCGCTGAAAATGAAAGTAAAGGTTATGGAGTTTTCACCAGATCGTTCTTGCGTTGAGTTTAGTTCAAGGTTATTAATAGCATGGTGGAATATGCTTTGAAAAATGTTTCACAACTCTCTCAGGAGACCCACAAACACACACAGACACTATAATATATATAATATATATATTATATGTATATGTATATATATATATATATATATATATATATATATATATATATATATATATATATATATATATATATATATATATATATGTGTAGTGTGTGTATGTATGTATGTATGTATAAAACATATACACGTATAAATGGATACATGTATATATATATATATATATATATATATATATATATATATATATATATATATATATATATATATATATATATATATATATTAGTGCATACGTCTGTATATATATACGTAAGTTTAACATAATGTGTGTGTTGGCGCACGGGGCGATTCACTTTCTCCAGATACGTTAACAATCGGAACAATTCCACCGTCCATTACCACGAGAATCCCACATCCAAAAAGTCCTCTCGGAACAATCGCCACATTACTCCAGAGAGCCGGGACGTCGTTAGACAGCGCTGCGCTTCTAATAAAACTACAGAGAGAAATCATTACAAATGCGAGAGCAATTCCCTCGCCAGACTCATCTCCATTATGGCTAGATTCCCTGACAAATGTCCGGATTAAAGAGGCCAAGACGGGCGCTCTGCTCCACCTTTCCATGGACTGATCCGAATAGACCTGCGCTGCGGGAGGGGATATTGTGATTCCCGTCGTGATTAAGGTAACGAAGATAGACAGATAGACAGGGAAGGAATGATCTGTAAATGCGTAAATAAGTCATAAATAATCTCTCTCTCTCTCTCTCTATATATATATATATATATATATATATATATATATATATATATATATATATATATATATATATATATATATATATATACGGTATATTTAGTGGTTATTACAATTACAAATTACATACGTATCGGGTAAAAAAGAAAAAAGTGACTAATAGATTCTGTATGTACACACACACACACATACATATATATATATATATATATATATATATATATATATATATATATATATATATATATATATATATATATATATATATATATATATATATTAGGTATTATGAGGAAGAGATAAAAGTGTGAGAGTGCATGAAAGACAGGTGACTGACAATTTTGTTTACCGGGTTTGACAAGTCACTGGTGAGCCTTGTGTGTTAGTGTTGTAAGTGGCCAGTGCTATGGAAGAATTTTGCACATGGGTTTCATCCACGATTCAGCAGTTAAAGCATATATATGGCAGTGTCCGTTGTGTTGTTTTTTTCTGAAGCCACCCCTGTTAAGGGAAACGGTTTAATGTTGGAAAAATATAAATAATTGTCTGCGTTCACGTATATAGGCACACATGCAGTATATTTGTAAACAGGATAACAAAATTACTCGTTAAGTACAAGTACATTTGAAACGGAGTGCGCACACAGGAACACAAATAGGAAAGAGAAAACTGAAAATATTAATAGTCGATAAAGAATTAATAGATCAAAATAAGATCTCCTAAATTCCCTACCAATTGTAGACCAGCAAATGCAACATTTTAGAACACTGGAAAACCTGATTGAGCTTCCACCCCCAGCCAAGCCTTCGGAAACCGTCTGTGCATGAAAACCAGAGGGCAAAAATCCCCTGCACTCTGCCGAGTCGAATAAACGAAAGGAAATATGATACGGAGTCGTATTTGGCTTTATTAATCGGACAGAGGGTAGAAAATTAATCCGTCCACTTTCCTCCAGCACTGGGCTGGGAAGAGTTGCAACTGAACAGAACAGCTACATTGTAAGGCCTTTTCATTTTATTAATAACTGCGATATGAATTTATATTGAAGTGGGAGGCAAAACGACAAGAGGGGAAAATCTAGAACAATGTGGTTGAATTTCTGTTTGAACAAAAATGACACAACACTCAATTACCATATCTTAGAAATATGGAGATATGTTGATAATTGACTTGGAAACTATTCCGTTGTAATTTGGAAAGGCATAACGGCGGATACTATTTAAAACTTTCTAATTGCAATTAACATAGGCATACATTTTTTTTACGGAATTAAATAGCAAAACATTGTCCAGCCGATCCTCTGTAATGAAAATTAATTGAAATGAATCAATATTTTTTGAGAAAAAAATATAGATTTCCAAGATCTTAAACAGCCAGTGCAACATGAGGAACAAAGGAGCCTTTGAACGAAATTGAAACTGAACTTTTGAAATAAATTATTTACAAAGGTCAGTGAAATGCCTATACAATAAAAGTTATCACATTTTATTTATTTATCTATAATAATATAATCCGAGTGGATCTTTCTTGTTTGTCCGCCCAGGTGGGGGCGGGGTAGGTTGGGGATTAGGAGGGTAGGGGAGACATGACACATCCACCCTCCTCCTGCAAACCTGTTTGTCTGCCCCAGGGTGGGCTGGGTAGGTAGGGGATCGGGAGGTTAAGGGAGACATGACACATCCACCCTCCTCCTGCAAACCTGTTTGCCCGCCCCAGGTCGAGGCGGGGTAGGTTGGGGATCGGGAGGGAATGGGAGACATGACGCAGTACCAGGTTCCAGCGCAGCGTAGCGCACACCATCAAGCTTGTATTAAACAGTGTACATTCTCTGACGGTACAATTGTCAATTTACTGAAAGAATGAGAACAGTTTGATTGCAATCTAAATCTTTCTATACTAAGTTTGTGGTCTCATTTTAGCCCACTGCCGTTTGCGTAGGATTTCTAGGCTTTGATTTGTTTCACTGACTTCTGGTAACGTAATAGTTAAATGTCTTTAATCTGCTAAACTTTCCATTCTTACCAGGCCAGCGGCTGACATAAATTCGACGGCTTAGATACTAGCGCAATAAAAAAATATCCATTTTTCTGAAAACATTTTTTTTATGAATTCCGTCGTACTCAGCCTGCCTAGAATATGTAAAAAAATATTTTTTCCCAGGAAATATATTTCAATTAATCCCTGTTTTGAAGCTGTGAGCGGACGTTATGTTATCACTTTCTTCCAATTGGACAAATTCCAACATATATTTTTTCCAATCACTCTGGTATGCATTTTTTTTTTTATCTTTTTCAGTTAAAAATTTTGTTTAATAACTAAAGCTACGTAATACCCAACGCCTCGCTTGATATCGCACGTACAAATAGTTTTGGTGATTGTTGTTGACGTAAGATCAAAGCGAATACTGATGTCATAGACACAAAAGAGTCTGATACGGAATTTAAGTTAGGGTGAAAATATTGAAACTTACATTTCGGACTTTACAAAAACTGGCTACTGGGATTCAAAAATAAGGTATATGAGGGGGGAAATATAAGTTGTCTCAATTCTCTCTCTCTCTCTCTCTCTCTCTATAACTATACAAACTTGATAATAATTGAAGAAATCAAAGACAGTGATCATTTCTTGAGACAAACGGAACGCGAAAATTTCTTGCCATACCAAAAATCTTGACATAATAAGATTTCTACGACCAAACTAATGATAAAGAAGGTTAATGATGATTGCTACATTCAAACCGACAACTGAAGCCCACTAAGGTCGCTCATCTTCAGTCAATATCTTTCGCAATGCTAACAGAATGTTCAGGGGAAACAAAGATCAAGATAGATTCCCAGCAGACAATGAAGATAAAAGCATTTTTTGACAGGCGACAGTGAATACAAAGAGTGTCTCAGAGAGCACGGCATGAGGAGGGCAACCCCACCCTAACAATCTCTGCTTAGAAGCTTGCAACAGACCTTAGGAATCTGGTGTGATCGGTAATGTATCGCAATAAGGGTCGAGTAACCAACAGTGTGGGAAAGTAAAACAAATTTGGTAAAAATAACGTACAGAATCAACGTGGCCAAATATCAAATAGTTGGCGGAGGAAGACAATGCATCAGTGGGTACAAAAAAAAAAAAAATAAAGGATACCTTAGTTTAACCAGACCACTGAGCTGATTAACAGCTCTCCTACGTGGCTAAGAACCAATTGGTTACCTAGCAACGGGACCAACAGCTTATTGTGGAATCGAACCACGTTATATCGAGAAATGAATTTCTATCACCAGAAATAAATTCCTCTAATTCTTCATTGGCCGGCCGGAGATTCGAACGCGGGCCCAGCAGAGTGCTGTCCGAGAACGGTACCGGCCAGTCCAACGAGGAACTATCAGTGGGTACAATGGAGACTGATGACCCTAACCAGTATTATCAGGGGAAAATACTTTTTTGCCTGTGGAAAGATAAATTTAGGATTACAGCATTCTTTTTGAAGATGTGATAGAATGGCATGAAAATGAGAATATATATATAAATATACATATACATATATATACATTATTTATATATTATACACACACACACACACACACATATATATATATATATATATATATATATATATATATATGTGTGTGTGTGTATGTATGTGTGTTGTGTGTGTTTATATATATATTCTCATTTTCATGGCCATTCTATCACATCTTCAACAAAAAGTGCTGTAATCCTAAATTTATCTTTACATAGGCAAAAAAGTATTTTCCCCTGATAACACTGGTTAGAGTCATTAGTCTCCATTGTACCCACTGATGCATTGTCCTTCTCCGCCAGCTATTTGATATTTGGCCACGTTGATTCTGTACGTTATTTTTACAAAGTTTGTTTTACAGTACATATATATATATATATATATATATATATATATATATATATATATATATATGACAGTATATATTTACATATATATAAACATATAATATATAATTCTGGAATACATAATTTTTGAAACTCGCACAAACATGCTTTCGCATGTGTATATTACAAGTGACGAAACAGATTCGTCTCCTTTTAAAACTCAATCGCCACTTTGCTCTTGACAGAGAACAAGAGGGAAATCTTGTTCCTACTGACACTAGTCTCGCTGGTAATTCGAGTTTGGTGGACATGAAATATCTTTGGATCTAGCAAGAGATTACGTTCTAATTGGATTTATCTGGCTAGCGTTCGCTGAACTTGCTAATTATCTCTCTCTCACACACACACACACACATATACACACAAAGATATATACAAAACGCACAAATTATTAAAACCATTTAATAATTTGTTTCCGCATCTTTCCCTCTCTCTCTCTCTCTTCTCTCTCTCTCTCTCTCTCTCTCTTGAGCACACATGCATACACACACCAATGATCTCACTCTCTGCGTGTACACGTTTGATGCGTACATGAACGCGTACATATGCGTAATAGAAAGCTTAGCCAGCGAAACTGCAATATCCGAGATTTGCCATGAGGCGGGATTTTATCAAGGAGGCAAAGCATGAACGTTTAGCAGCGATATTTTTCCCCTAATGGCGACACCTAATGAACGCGGCTGAGCAAGGCAGAGGGGATTAGTGCTAAAATCTCCTTAACGCGTATCGCGATGGCTGGAGAAGCACGCAGTGAATGTTATCATCATCCAATAATAGAGAGAGAGAGAGAGAGAGAGAGAGAGAGAGAGAGAGAGAGAGAGAGAGAGAGAGAGGTACTTCAGTAGGATTACCGAAAAAGACATATGATAATAATCTAAAAGGTAAATTTCACATTTTTAAATCGATAGCAAAGAAAAACTAGACCAAGAAACGACACAGTCAAGCGAATGCCTTTATATATCATCATCCATGATTATTTTCGGGGGTCCTCCTATCACCCATCATTCGACCCATCGGCGAACCAAGTTATTTGTCAGTTACATTTTATAGTTTTTCCTGGACAAAAAATTCTTTCTCTTTATTGTCAGACTGTTTTTGAACCAAAATGATTTGGGTTCCTTCTTAAATGTCCCCTCAACTTTTCACATATTTTTAGTTTTCTGTAAAACAAAACTATTGTGCCGGGTTTGTCTGTCCGTCCGCACTTTATTCTGTCCGCACTTTTTCTGTCCGTACTTTTTCTGTCCGCCCTCAGATCTTTAAAACTGCTGAGGCTAGAGGGCTGCAAATTAGTATGTTGATCATCCATCCTCCAATCATCAAATACACCGAATTCCAGCCCTCTAGCCTCAGTAGTTATTTTATAATATTATTTAAGGTTAAAGTTAGCCATAATCGTGCTTCTGGCAACGATATATGATAAGCCACCACCGGGCCGTGGTTAAAGTTTTATGAGCCGTGGCTCATACTGCATTATAACGAGACCACCGAAAGACAGATCTATTTTCGGTGGTCTTGATTATACGCTGTAGCGACTGTACAGAAAACTCAATTGCGCCGAAGAAACTTCGGGGCATTTTTTACTTGTTAATTTTTGGGACCACTTCTTGAATAGTCTGAACATGAGAAAATAATGTTAACTGACTGAGAAAGATGGACTCATATTGGAAGTAATGCGTATACCTTTCGAAAGGTGGAGGACCATTAGAACAGTGGATACAAGAAGCATAGAGGGATTTCCACAGCCATGTGGTAAGGGGAACGAAATAAAACAAAAAAAAAGGACACTACGGACTATCTACCTCTGCAGTATAAATTCTAAAAAAAAAATAGGAATGCCCTTTAAACTTATAATTCTAAATTGTCTACGTGGTTACAATGAAACTTGAAAAAACTGTGAGGCACCTTCTCTGAGAAACGAAGAAGACGTGAAATTTTCAATTGTTTCTTACCTTTGCGTAGTCTCTGCCGGTGGTTATGTGTTCTGCAAAACAAAAAAACAGAATATTAAAACTAAAGATAGTTACTGCACTATAATGAAGAAAGATAAAATTTAATTGAGAGAATGAATTCTTGACATAGGCCTACATAACTTATTGGTTATAGAAATTCTGTTCATTGCTCAGTATCATAATTTTGATAAGATATCAATAGTTCCATATTATTGCAAAGTTGTCCAGACTAAACTGACATTCTCATCCATGATTCACGGTAGGGAAAGTCATTGTCTATGATGATTTAGAAGGGCACTAATATAAAAAATGAGGAAGGGTATGAAAGAAAATGGGATGAAGTGAATAAACAGTTATTAGCTCATTATGCTTTTGGTATCTTCATATCATCTTCGATTCGACAATTTAAATAGAAAGTGTACGACGAAAAAGTTTCCTTTGAAGAAAAACATCTACAAACATCTCTCTGACAATCGCAAGAGCAATTATCAAAAGAAAACAATACCAAATATTTATTGAAGTACACTGAAATAGAAAAAAAAATCAGTTGCTCTGAGACACATTAAAAATTACTTATCAAAACAGAAAAGAAAATTTTCCTGGAAAATTACCGTCTGCAACTTTTAGTATTCGGTCCCCCGAATAAACAAAAAGTCTACTCCAGAACTCTGGGAGCAATCAAGAAAAATGCAATTTTCATTTACTCCTGGGGCTGAAAGACCGCTTCGGGGACATGTACGTATATAAATATACATTCGCGAAAAGGAGCATTAAACTTAACCCGAAATATAATATATTCCATAAAATATTTGGGAGCTCATTTGTATGCATTAGGATAAGAGGCGCTTTTGCGGAGGGTTTTGCGGTCACCCGAGGGATCACTTCGTTCTTGTTCCGACTAACGTTACTTTGCGTATCGTAAACATCCTCGTGATAGCTTTTAACATTCGCGCTTATTATGCGATGAACGACCCGGAAATGTCTTGCTTTAGAGGTGTTTTGGGGGGATCACTGACTAAACACACAATGCCTGGTGGTTTTGAACAGGACTGACCTGCCTAACATCCAATTAAAGTGAAATGATAGGAATTTGAAAGCTTTCATGCCTCCTATTTCTGTGAAAACCATACACACACACATATATACATTGTATTTATATATACATATATTTATATATAAACATACCTATATATACATACATTTGTACTCGTATATATGCGCACTTATATGCTTATATATATATATATATATATATATATATATATATATATATATATATATATATATATATATATATATATATATATAGATAGATAGATAGATAGTGTGTCATAAGACCTAATTAATATATATGCCAGTGAATACGGCCGGAGTCAAGTAATTTGGGAGCAAAGTTCTCATTGTTTTCATAACTGAAAACGTATTTCGAAAAAAGTGTAGTTTCTGACACATCTCGAAAATGACATCAAACAGTTCTTATAGCTTATGAATAACGCTCCATTAACTTCTATTCCTCGACATTATCACCTTAGATAAGATTCACATCAAATAACAACAGCTACCACGGAAAAAAAAACTTTATTAAAAAAAATTCTTACAAAGGAAAATCTACTCAGGAGCTTCACTATTAATGCTCGCGCCCTTTCGGCTCAAAAAAAAAAAAAAAAAAAAAAATCTTTTTTTCTCTTAATAGGATTAGATCAATTTAGACCAACTTCCCTTATCTTCTACCATTGCGCTTAAAATTGCATTTGCTCTCAGAAGAACCTCTCGTTAATAGCGTTAACGGATTCCTAATAGAACCCCATCTCCTTCCGTCCCGAGTTTTAATTCCATCATAAGTTCGAAGGAGATTTGTCGAAGGTCGGCCTCGTGAATTTTAATCTACCTCGTATTATTTTTTCTCTCGCGGTAATTCGATTTCCCAGCGGTTAATGAGACGGGCAAGGCAGCTAATTTCATCAGCTTTATTGTATTTAAGTTCTCTCCAGCGTCTATAGTTTAAGGATCTTTCTACTTCAGAATCAGTCAGTATTCACAGGAAATTTAATTGCCTTTACTATATTAGTTTTCTCCAGCGTCTAGGTTTTATAGATCTTTATTCTATAAAGATTCTATGGAATAAAATTTCATAGCCATTTACGCGCACAGCAACTGTCTACCCAATTGGCAAAATACAAGAAATACCAGCAAAAAACATATTCCGAAACAATAATAATTGAAAAGATAGAATCATTTATATATGCTGAAATCTAAATGCGTCTTTATTAAGTCTTGAAGGCCAGTCATTGGGTTTTCGAATGACCAAAAAATCACAAAAAAATAGATAATATTAAAAGGTAAAAAGTTAATTTCTGAAGAAAAATTTCGTAACATACATATGTGTTACATCTATGGCCTTTGATTAGACAAAAAATATTAAATTTTATTGATATGATTCAAAATTCGGAAAAATCCATGGAATTTTATTTACCTGTAATTTTAAATTCTACACTACATTTCTCAACATCGGAATTGAGGAATATAAAAACTGCATATTTGTCGATTATTTTTTGCTCTGTTCATCGCAGTAATGACTAGATTAAAAAAGAAAGAAAAAACTAAGAAAAAAAATGAATAGCCAATAATGTACAATCGCGTCTAATCCCAGATTTCTTTTGAATATCAGAACTTCCACGCCAGGGTCTTTGTTGAGATAAAATAAGTTGCAAAAAGAATAAAAAACGAATAAAACACACGCGCGATGAATTTTTGCACTGACTTTTTATTACAATGATTGAGAACAAAGAGATGTTTCCACACTCAAATTTTCCTTGCATTTTTTCAGACAAATGATTTTTGTATTTTTATAGACTGTGCTCACTGCTGAAGTTTACGGCATATCATGGTCTTCATCGATTTCTTTTTTTTTTATTTTTATTGCGGTGTGACTTGTTATGATCATCGGCTGGTTTCATATACAGGTACACAGAGCCTACTTAACTACACAGACACACAAACAAACAGACAGAGAGAATGATACATGCATTATTATATATATATATATATATATATATATATATATATATATATATATATATATATATATATATATATATACACACACACAAATGTATATCATATATATATATGCACACATAAAATGTATAATATATATACATATATACACACACATAAAATGTATTTAATATATATATATATATATATATATATATATATATATATATATATATATATATATATACATATATACGTAAAATATATATGTATATAGATATAGAAGTGTGTGCAAGAATGTGAATATCCTTAGAAATACTTATCAACAGAGAGAGAGAGAGAGAGAGAGAGAGAGAGAGAGGAAACCCAGTTACCCACAGACTCCGCTAACAACACACACATATAAAACAATCAAACTCCCGTTACTCCCACCATAGCATTTAAAAAAAAATTCCCATTCTGATAAAGAAAATCCTAACTTCTCCTCTTTTCCCCTCGAAAGGCGATCCAACGGATCCTAAAGGATCCTCCCGGGCAGCGGAACGTGAGAGATAAGGAACGTCTGATTTCCCTCAGGATCCCTTCCTCAGGCCTACCCCCTAGGCCTATGTGACGTTAACTTCACGGCAGAGAAGTTCCGTGTATGAAATATGCCTCGCTGAATTTAGCTCCACCTGACGACAACTTCTGCAAGTTGGGAAGCACATCAAGGTCGTTGTGTCGAGTTTGCGCTTCGTTTGTATATAAGATTTATTTCAGGGTGTGTATGTGTATGTGTATGTTTTATACAAACGAACTGCAGACTCAAGACAACGACCTTGATACGCTTCTCAAATTGCGTTAGTTACGAAATCAACCCAAACACACACACACACGTGTATATATATGTGTGTGTAACGATTTCGTAACTTACTTGTTCGCACACACACATACACTCTACATATATATATGTATGTATGTATTATATATATGTATATATATATATATATATATATATATATATATATATATATATATATATATATATATATACACACACACACACATATATACGTAATATATAAATATGTATTAAAATGGATTTTTCCCATTAAGGGCGGGGAAGTTCCACAGTGCAGGTCATTATTAGATGAGGTTGCTATCTCATCCCTTTCGCTACCTTGGCTGCAGCCACCAGCTGACTAACCACCAGGTACGCTGACTCAATGGCTGGGTCAACGGTGGCACAATGAATTTTTTCTACTACCTCTATTGCTGTGAATGTACCGAGCACTTTATACATAATACGAAGCTCTTATAAGAGGTCCCGTCCAAGGCTAACCGTTCTGGATACAACCCGTTAACTACGGTTGTGCCTTTGTTGAACTAAACAATGGATTAGTTACCTGGTAGTTAATCTACTGTGGAGGGTTGCAACAGGAGTGGAAAAAGGCATACGACTAGCTACCTATTCCTGAATGACTTGTTGGGTACCGGAAGGCTAATGTCTCCTGGAGAGAAGTTGTTAAATACTAATGCGTAGAATTAAATGTATTTGTTTAAATTCCAATAGATTTATGCATGTACGTCAATACTTACCCGCATGGAAATGTGTGATAAAGTCTTAATATGTTGCTAAACAATTAATATAATTCATGATAATCCTCTGTTTCGGTATTAGCTAATGCACAGATAAG
>NC_089787.1:35333123-35345623 GCF_040412425.1 Macrobrachium rosenbergii | reverse complement strand
AGCCTTCCACTTGGCCGGACTCTGATTTCATATTTCTGCGGTATTTGTTTCCTGTTCTACTCTCAAAAGACATATTAACACCCCCACCCCCGCCACACACACAAAAAGTAAAAAGAAAAGCAAGCTAAATCATCAGCAAAATTCTTAAGAACATCACGTACCAGCTTTATATTGCATCCAAAATCCTCGGATATATTCTGAAGAATATCATGATTTCAGCTTTAAAAAAACAGGCTAAAATCTCACTAATATTTATAATAATATGACTATTTTAAAGGTACGTCATGCTTTCATACAAGATACACTGACATATCCGGATAAACAATTATACAAAAATTAATGCTATTTCGAAAACACAAACTGAACCTGAAACAATACATGCAAGATCACATCTGCGCTAATTGAAAAGTGAGAAGATATTTCTCTAAATTCAATCTAGGCAACAACTCGGGAAAAATCACGCCCAAACCTCCAGGATATAGGACATCACTCATCCCATGATCGATAAAGCGTTCCTGGATTACTCGTGTGGGTTTCTTAAGTACACCGTGAGGCGTGAGCGGTGCGGACAGTGGGAACGCAGGCACCTGTGAGGGACCGTTCAGGAGCCGAGTCGTGTGGCTGAAAACGGTTTTCTTTTTCTTCTTTACTTTATTTTTAGTGATTCTCAGATATCAGGGAAAAGTAAGATTTGACAGGCTTCCAATATGGATATGGGATTTAGGGGATAATTTATAAAAAAAATTTTATTTGATGTTCATTTATCATCCTCATCTTTCTTTATTGGTTTATTTTTGTAATTTGATATCATGGAATTAGTGAAAACGTACAAGTCTCTGCATCTTTATTTTTGTTATGAAAAACTTATGAATGCACAATCGTAATGAAGAAGAATAGGAAAATTTACAATACTTGCCATTATAATCGGATTGTAGAAGAAGAAAAAAAATGTTATTGTGATTTCATGCAATGTACTGACATGTGATGATTATATTCGGGCCAAATTAAATTTATGAAAAATAATTACGACAAAATGTTCAGTCTCATTGCCAGATATAACATAAATATCTTATATGTTGTATATATGCTTTAAAAACGATAAAGACGCAAATGACATCATTTAAATAACATCACAATCCCCTCTATATAAAATTCCGTAATTTTATTCAGCATACACAGATACCGTTATCTTTTGGAAATCTTTCATGTAGGTAGTAGGTACTTGGGCTAGGTACTAGGATGTCTCATTTAGTGAGATATTAATGTAAATATCTGTATTACAACGGCAAATTATGTTTAGGTGCCGATGACCACTTAAAGGAAAGATACTGTTGAGATATAATGTGTTAGTCAATTTCTTTCGATCAGTATCTTTGTTAGACATAAAATATGACTGATCTCCTTCAATAATAATATAATAATAATAATAATAATAATAATAATAATAATAATAATAATAATAATAATAATAATAATGACAGATCTTCCCATACCGATAGTGCAGTATTAGACGAAAGCTATTAAGAATTCAGCGTCATCAGACATACAGATAAAATCACAAGTCAGAATGACCACAGCACCTAAGTCTCATCTATTCCTTGTTCATTCCGTTTACTTCACCTTCCCGTAACTGGTTCTATT
Organism: Macrobrachium rosenbergii; assembly: GCF_040412425.1. Classification (NCBI taxonomy): domain Eukaryota; kingdom Metazoa; phylum Arthropoda; class Malacostraca; order Decapoda; family Palaemonidae; genus Macrobrachium; species Macrobrachium rosenbergii. The sequence goes on along the minus strand of NC_089787.1, from coordinate 35,343,982 downwards.
CTATCTCAATCAAGGTTCACATTAATCAGTGACATCGATTCATTCGTCATCGTCAATAGCTTTCAATAAGGTCTCTTTGAAATGGATTAAAATCAGTGAAGAGATAATCAGACGGTCTCCACTGAATCTGTTGCTTGATTGTTGGAAGCTGACGATTAATATCTTCAGGTGACATCGCTGACGTTGACCTCGATTGGCAAAATGGAGATTCGTCGCTGAAAATGTTTATGAACTTACATATTTTATTTTCTTTTTCTTTCCTTCTCAAGGTCAAAATTTGGAGTTTTGTTCCGAATTATGTTTTTCATTTCTCCTCACCTTTAATCTCTCTTCCTTTAATCTTTCTCTAATACTTCCTTCATAACTAAGCCTCGCCATTTTCCCTTCCACTTTGTTTTTGTTGTTATCTACGGGTATTTGGTTGCTCGTCCTATTGAGCGTTGTCCAGAGATATGTTAATAGGCAGTATACCTGACCAAACGACCTCGACTACATCTTGAGAATATTAACTTCCCCGTTATCGAATGGCTCCACTGAGCAGCAATGCTCATGGGGTGCACTCAACTTGGTCGCCTCAATAGCATGAAGTGGTCACCCCCTGTCTCTCCATTGGTATATCCACACCATAGTATAACATGTCGGCACATTATCACATACATTTAAAAAATAGGTTGAAAACAAGTCAGCAACACTATGTGGTGAACAAATCTTAGGTCAGTCCTGGATAAATCGTATGACGCACTGGTTGGTTTAAGACTACCAATAAGCCGTTAACTTTTTTTCAACTTATTTGTGATGTGTGCGGGGTAAGAATAGAACAGAATATAGAATTTGGCCACAGGCTAAGCGCTGGGACCTATGAGGTCATTCAGCGCTGAAAGGGAAATTGACAGTAAAAAGGTTTTTAAGGTGTAACAGGAGGAGAACCCTGCAGTTGCAATATGAAACAATTGTTATCAGAAGATGGAAGGTACGATGGAAGAAAGATTATATGAACGGAGGCACAGTGAAAGGAATGAAAGGGGTTACAGCTAAGGGCCAAAGGAACGCTTCAAAGAAATTTAAGCAATGCCTACAGTGCACCGCATGACGTGTGTTTATGAAATGTTTAAAAGTATTGTGGACTCACCCTTTATACACTCACACGCAAGGACTTTCCCTCTACTTCGAATGGAGAGAGCGATATCGAGCTTTCACTCCATCCTCCCCATATAAGCCGGCCTTATAACCGAGGGCTCATCCATTCTCGATGAAAGCTCTCTCCCCCCGAATTTCCCTCTGACCACGAGCAACCATTCTGAAAGTTGAATAGGTACAGAATCTGATCTCTTTCCCCTCCTGCTCGCTCTATAGAGCGGCGATTGTTTCTGTATTACTCTGTTTCAGTCTCGGCCCGCGTTGAGGTTTGTTCAGCTTCGACGTTTGAATGCGCCCGATATGCTGGATCAAACTCTCTTGATTTTGCCTCGTCTGAATTAAAAGCTATACAGTTGTTCTTTGCTTATGCAATAACAGTAATAATAATGAGGAGGAGGAGGAGGAGGAGGAGGAGGAGGAGGAGGAGGAGGAGGAGGAGGAGGAGGAGGAGGAGGAGGAGGAGGAGGAGATGAAAAAGGCGGAGGTGGAAACGGCTTTAGAGGAGACGATGGAAGGAAATGCTGATGCTAATGCAATTGATAGTTAAGATTAAGGTAAACAGGAAAAATAATTGCAAAAACCTGCAATTTTTCACAGGAATAGATGTACCAGAAAAATGCCAAATAGAGAAAATAGTGAGAAATAATAGTATTATCATTTGGAAATAATTACAGGACATGGAAGGAAAAACTGATGGGGTAACGCGAAAATACAAAAACACGTTAGAAAAGTCGGAACGACTTAAAGATCTCGGGTCCATGTTTCTAGGAAACCGGAACTACTTAAGTGATATTTTTCTGGCCTTGGGTTCTTGACGTTTTCCACTATTTTGTTTTGTTAGTTTGGTGGCCGTTATTAATCCTTAAGGGATGCTTGTTAGAACTATATCTTAAAAAAATCAGAATTAGCAATGGCAAATCGTTAAATAAAGGAAATTTAAAAGACAGTAATCATCCACAAATAAACAGGCAGAAAAACACACGCACGCACACACATACATACATACGTACACACACAAATATATATATATATATATATATATATATATATATATATATATATATATATATATATATATATATTATATATATATATATATATATATATATATATATATATATATATATATATATATATATATATATATATATATATATATATATATATATAAATGAAGTTGGACTTTAAGTAGTTCAATGGTCATGGTATAAAATCATGTTATAATGAACTGTGAAAAAGTTCAGACTACGAACAGCATTCAGTTAATACAGTGGAATGAAGTAAATCGATATTTATTAAAACCAGGGGACATTTAAAACGTTCGTTTCATCTCAAACGAAGTCCAGAGCAAGACGGGAAACTTTCGCCAATGAGGTTTCTTTCCAACAGCCCTTTCCATCAAAGGGAGGAAAAGGAAGGATCCGAACAGAGGCAATTTTGGCCACGTTATCTCGCCTGAAGAAAGTTTTAAACGCGTCCAACTCATAGATTTCAATATTACTTTATTCATTTGCGGTTCTGCGAGTAAAACGGCACGAAAAATTTTAAACTTCATTACGCGTAATGTTAAAATACGCCAAATTTCTTTTACAGTACTTAATAGCCTCTATGTTACTGGAAGAGGCAAACTTTTGGAGAAAACAGACGGTATGAAATCGCAGCTAAGTTCATTATAGGTACACTGGAATTCCAGAAAACTATTTAAATAACTTCCTTTGCTACCTAGGATCGAACGTCATATGTCTATGTGTGTGTATGTATGTAAGCGCATATATATATATATATATATATATATATATATATATATATATATATATATATATATATATATATATATATATATATATATATATATATATCATACTAACAAACACACACGCACACACATTTATATATAATACATATATAAAACGACAAAAAATTTCTATACAATTACCATTTTACTAGCGTTTTTAAATACATGTATATTCCGCAAGATTACCTTAAATTGGATAGAATGAAGCCAACTACTCGATTAGTGAAAAGCTAAGGGAAATCTAAAAGAAAGGAAAGAGAATGAAGTAGAGTCGAATAAGTAATAACTTTGGCAGTTTCCACTTTTCTGTTAGTAAACAGATAATGAATGCTTATTATAAGGTACAGTTTTTTTAGATGTGTTAATCTTTGGCTGTTACTGATTTGCAGTGTCTGAAATATTTTATATCACGTAAATATACTTTATCTTTCTAAAACAGAGTAACTACTGAAATATAATTGATCACGTACGTATATTTTATATTAGAGAAGGAACAACCATTGATAGCATTTTACTAGCTATGGCTTATTGTGATTTGGACGTTGCAAATTGTTTTCTTCTAGGCAAATCAAAATTATTTTAAGAGTTTACAGTGGATTAATAAATATTGCAGGACATATAGATAAAATGTCTTTTTATAAAAACCTTTGATCGATTTCAGCTGGTAAGGGTCATGTCATGTATAATTACAGCAAAATCTTGCCATTTGTCAACATATTAATATCTTTAAGTAGGTATTACTTTCACTACCTTATTTAGTGAAGTGAATACACTACCAGTATTTAGTCCTCACACATATTAAATATTTAGCAGATTCTAAATTGTATAAACCCATTCGGCAAGGGGACCTTTAAATGACATTTCCTATTTTCAGTTTATTTACTACTCAGAAACATACATAAAATATAGAACAGATAAACACAATATAACATTACAGCCCGCATAAACGACCAACGTTTAATAACCAAACAAACCTTATTACAACAACGAGGTCCTCAGAAACATCCGACGCTCTAATAAATAATGAGATCGTTCTCATCGCACAAACCCGTTGCAATGCCATTCCTTCAGTCGGAGTCCCGATAATAAACTCGTCTGCCAAAGTGTAGGTTCGCAAAGATTCGCTGCGTTGCCCTCTGCTTTTGAAGCCAAGAATGTAATTAACCAGAACGGCAACTTTAAAAGAAGGGTCACTCTGGCAGGAATGCGCGACTGGAAAGGGATGTATCATTTTAAACATAAACAGTAATTCAGCATTTCTATAGCCGTGCCTCTGCAGGAGAGGGCTGGGGGATGAGAGAGAGAGAGAGAGAGAGAGAGAGAGAGAGAGAGAGAGAGAGAGAGAGAGAGAGAGAGAGAGAGATTAGAATACATGATATGTATATGAGGTGGGAAATAAGGGAGGTGTTGGAGTATCTGCTTTCATCTTTAAATGCGAACCATCTGATTTGCGAACATGACAGGCGTCAATCATTTGCCCATCGGCTTACATTAGTTTTGAAGCTGAAGTGTCACGTCTCTCCTTGTAGTCTTCTGTGGACCAAACAGCCCCCTACATTTGGAATGTGAGATCAACCAAAGCGGGCGTCTTGGCTGAGTGGTGCTGGAGTCGACCTCAAGCTTTTTAGGTCCGATGACTGTTCTCGACCTACCACCCACCCAAAAACTTTCCCCTTCTGGCGCCACCTTTTCTTAAAGGGAAAGTGGTTACGGGATATATATATATATATATATATATATATATATATATATATATATATATATATATATATATATATATATATATATATATATATATATATCATTGAAGTGGATATTATTTTACCCTAATGAGCAAGCAATTTTTGGTCTTCACAACCAACTTTTCTTTCAAGGATTCGGAAGCCTTTTCATTCTTATAAAACTACCCCCAGTTTATCTCGACTCCAACTTCTTTCCGTTTCGCTGGAGCGAAATGTCAGAGAGCAAAATTAAGTATTACTAATGTCGATTGCATTATGTAGGGGTTCACCAGAGATTTATTTAAATGAGAGATGAAGTTGTACAAGTCCGAGGAAGATTAAGTTTTGACATCTAACCTATTGCCTTGGTAGTGTTACAAGAAAATATTAAATTGAATTCTTTTTGAGTAAATATCTCCAGAATGCGATGAAAATAATCTTCAGAATATTTTCCATAAATCTGCAATGACTAAGCGCATCTCCTTAATCGTTTACTACAATCCATAACAAGATGAATATTGTCCATAAGGCAAATTTATTCTATGTACACATATAAATATAAATACACCGTCGTGCCATTTTTTTTTAAGGAACTGCCGTATGAGAGACAGAATTTATCAAAAGAAACACGAAGTACAGCAAACTGACGCTAGTTATTTCTTCCTCTTTGCATATAATTCTCTTCCAACTATCACTTGGTATCCCAAAACTCTGTTCGGATCTTGAGTATTCAAAATTCTTAGACAACAAAGTTGTGGATGATTTTGGAGAGGTTATTTGTGTACAAATGAAAACAACACTCTTCATACTTTCCTTGCGTTGCACATTACCTCATAAAAACCTAATAAAAAGGAAGAACTTTTCCCATGTTTGAATGAGAATATATTTTTTCATTGTGAGGGACAAGCATAACAAGGCCGTCCTTACTGGTATTTATCAATTTCATTTACGGACGTTCCAAAATTACTAAATGCTTTACTATGGAAAACAAACAAATAAATACTAGACCACTGGACAATTGACTAGTTATCATACATCTCGTTCAACTGGACTTCTTCTCCCAAAATAAACATAAAGATTCTTCTTTATTTATTATTAATAACCAATGTGAACTGGCAAAGAAATCTTGCTTTCCCACGTTTCACTTTAATTAATATTACTGGTAATGACGCTTCACTATCAACCAATTCTTTCCATTTCATTTAATCAACTTTCCACTCTCTCGAATTTCCTTCAACTTTCCCATGTTTTCACTGCGCTTTCCGAACATGTATATTTCCTGTCTTCGGGTTTTACATTCAGGAACAAGGTACGAATCACCCATGGCGGTGGTTCCTACAGCTTTTTTTTGCTCAGGAGGTTGTTGCAAGAACAAGTCAAATACTTGAGCCCTACTGGCACATACCAAATGCTGATAGGATGGCGTGAAAACGCTTTGTAGGATTTTTGCATGCGCTTCAGTAGCGCGCGAAGGTGGGGAAAATATGAATAAGCCAAGTTATTTGTGATGTGAAATTATATGCACGCGCATCCTCATAAACGCGCCCACCCACACACACACACACGCATACAAACTGCACACATATACACATACAAACACTCACACATATACACATCCAGTACACACACACACACACACACACACACACGCACACACACACACACACACACACACACACACACACACATATATATATATATATATATATATATATATATATATATATATACATATATCATTTGAGAGTGAGAATGTGAAAGTGTAATTCCTTATCTTCATTTGGAACTCTGGTATGGCTAACGCAAAACATAAGACTTTCAAAATTGTATATAAAAAAAAAACTTGAAACGAGACTCTACATTCTTAAAAGATTAAAAAACAAAACCAAAAACCTAAAAGAAATAGAGCCTGATGTTTAAGAAATTTGGACAATTGAATATGAGAGGAAATACGTAAGTATTGCCCTTTAAAAAAAGAATAAAGAAAAAATATACAAGGAAAAGTTGACTTGCCCCGAGACTAAACATTACACAGATTAAAACATAAATGGTAATAGTTGTGTGTCATACGTATCAGATGCTTTTGTTCGTTCTACTTTTAGATCTAGATGTTAATAAAAATCCCATCGAATGAACTTAGTTAATGGTAAAATAACTTACTTCTTTTGCCTGTTCAGTGTAGCTTACATTCCTTCGAATAAAAAAAGCCCAAAATGTAAAACTTGTATCCTTCTGACATTTATAATTTATTGTTAAAGAATTTCTTTTTCGAGATCTTGGTATTTATTAAAACTTTCATAAATGATGTAATGTTTGTGCTCTGGAACTGAACACTGTCAGACACTTCAGGTGAAAGCTGAAACACTATAAGCTTCAGGTAAAACAAAATAAAAATATCTATATTGCCTTTTCTTTATTTTTTTTTAAAATTCACATTCAAATACTTGAGTGTAACAAAACTAACTGTATTACTAAGTAGTGCCAAGAAGGGATATGATTTATTTATCGAGATGTTAATATTTTCTCATAAATCTTTATAATTATTCAAAAATCATCATAAAGAAACCTAAACAGCAAGGATTCTTCTCAAGTCAAATATCAGCTTTTGTTCATTTAAATTCAAAACAGTCGCAAAAACACGCAGCAGGTAAAATTAATCTGTAAGACTTAAAAAGAAAAATAAAACGCATTTACATGTAGTGCGGCATTATGGTTTTTCGAAGTCAAACTTCCAGCAGCCTACCATCAGGGATACAAACAGAGGTATTTCCATCTAAGACCCAGTATATATCTCCCCCTGTGCCTCTCCCTCGGGGCACCGAATCTTGACCTCATTAGTGGTAGGAAAAGAATAAGCGATAGGAGGGTGATAGCTCACGACACCAGTCGAGTTTTGTCACAAGGTGAGTTGAGGAGAGGCGCTCTCCTTACACATATTTCTGGTCTGAATAAGAAAGCTTTATTTTTTTCTTCTGGGCGATAACGCCTTGTAGAAAGGAGTTACAAAAACTGTTATCGTTAATAGTATTAGAACCGATTTATTGTAAAAAAAATGTTCCGTAAACTTGTATTATTATTATTATTATTATTATTATTATTATTATTATTATTATTATTATTATTATTATTATTATTATTTGAAAGGAGTAGTCCCTCTTAAGCTGTTGAAAGAAACAGCAGCATCTACCGGTTTTGTAATAAGTCCTTTCAGGTCTTCATACGATTCTTTTTTCTTTAATATTTGTGTATAATTAAAATTGGCCAGTATCCATATTGGGTTAAAGTAATCTTAATCACTGTGAATTTTACACATTATTCCGTAATATAGCCAGTGAGGACTACTGTACAGTATAGCACGTGGGAAGTTAATCAAACCAGGAGATTTGTTCCCGCAGAGTTTTTTTAAATTAAGAAGTTTTCATGGTAGAAACTCTGCGGGGTACACCTTTCACGTTTGACTTACTCTGTGTGTGTATTTATATATAATTATGTGTGCGTATGTGCGTGCGTTTAAATTCACATCACAAATAATTCGTCTATACATGGTTCAGGCGCCTTCGAGCGCTACTGAAGCATTTTCACGCCATCCTGTCAGCATTTTGTATGTCCCTGCAGAGCTCAAGTATTTGACTTGTTCTTGCTACAACCTCAAGAGCAAAAAATGTTGCAGGAACCACCGCCATGAGAGATTCGTACCTTGTTCCTGAATGTAAAACCCAAAGACAGGAAATATACATGTTCGGAAAGCGCAGTGAAAATATGGCAAAGCTAAAGGAAATTCCAGAGAATATAAAGTTGATGAAGTGAGAGTGTAAGAATTGTTTGATAGTGAAGGAGAATTGCCAGTAATATTAATTTAAGTTAAACCTGGAAAAGCAAGAGTTCTTTCCTAGTACACATTGGTTATGAATAATAAATCAAGAAGAATCTTCAGGTTATGTTGGGAGGAGAACTCCAATTGTCTGATGGACTCGTATTTCAGTTCCTTAGTGTTAGTAAACTCTAGGAATGTAGCATTTGATAACTTTGGAACATCTATGAGTGAAATTGGTAAAATACCAAAAAGGACGGCCTTTTTATGCTTGTTACTCACAATGAAAAAAAATATTCTCATCTGAACACGAGAAAAGTTCTTCGTTTTTTTAGAAAATATTTCGGGGCCATTGCTTTCTTTACCCGTTTTTATCATGTAAAGAAGAGTTTTGTTTTCATTTTTACCCAAACAAACCTCTCCACAATCATCCACAATTTTGTATTCTAAGGATTTTGTATACTCAAGATCCAAACAGAATTTGAGATACCAAGAGAGAAAGAGATATCTAGCGTCAGTTTGCTGAAGTTTCTTTTTATCTGTTGATAAATTCTATCTCTCTTCCAGCAGTTACTGAAAAAATGGCACCATGGTGTACTTATGTTTATATGCCAGTATCGAATAAATTTGCCCTACGGGCAATATTCATATTGTTATGGACTGCAGTAAACGAATGAAAAAAATTGTGCGTGGTCACTGTAGGGTTTTGGGATATTTCGTAAGATTATTTTCATCGCGTTTTGGAAATATTTCTTCAAAAAGAATTTAATATTTCCTCGTAACGCTACAAAGGCAACAGGTTAGAAGGTAAAAATTAATGTTCTTCAGACTTGTACAACTTCATCTCTCATTTGTATGAACCTTTAGTGAACGCCTACATAATGCAATCGACTTAATTGCTCTCTGACCTTTTGTTCCAGTTCCGACATTTTACAGATACTGATCTTTATTTCATTCCCCGTGCAATATTCTTAGACTAATGATCTCCTCTAAGAATAGAACAGAATAAAGAATTTAGGCCAAAAGCTAAGCGCTGGGACCTATGAGGTCATTCAGCACTGAAACGAAAACTGACAGTAAAAAAGATTTGAAAGGTGTAACAGGAGGAAAAACTCACAAATTGCACTATGAAACAATTGTTAGAAGAAGGTGGAAAGTAAGATGGAAGAAAAAATATGAATGGAGGTACAGTACTGCAAAGAACCTTAAGTAATGCCTACAGTACACCGCTTGAGGTGCGCTGACGGTACTAAACCCCTACAGGGGATCTTCTGTAAGTGTCTCTCCATACAAAAGAACAGAAAAACTGAATTAAAGAAACGCGGGAGTCGTTTTGTAAGAATGAAAGGGCTTCTGATCCTTGAAAAGAAAACTTGGTAGAGGAGGCAAAAAGAGAGCTTTCGATTTGAAGGTCGTGTTAAATATCCGAGACCATTTTTCGAATAAAACGTAGAAAGATTCCGCTTTTATAGCAAATGAATCAAGATCCTTGAGCAGATGATGAATAGAACAAAACAGTAACCAATTCTTTGATATAAAATTAGCCAGACGTTTATTAGCTTTCTGTTGTTAAGTCGACATGATATATATTCTGCATTTATTGCGGGAACTGTAGAGGCGGAATGTTTACGTTTTCTTGCAAATATAAAAGTTATGATGAAAGTAGTTAGGATGTGTGCCTCACTGGCGAGAGAGCTTATTCAGTTCCCAACTGAAGTGTATTGATTTAGATACATTCCTTTAAAGCTCCCCGAGCTTCTGTTGAATAAACACTGCAGTATGCACCTGCTAGCTACATGACTGTCGTGTGCTACAATCAAGATGAGCTGAAAGGTCTTCACCTCCTTGTGCCATCACCTCAATGGGGAAAGATATGATATATATATGTTTATGTATATGTGTGTGTATATATATATATATATATATATATATATATATATATATATATATATATATATATATATATATATATATATATATATATATATATATATATATATATATATATATATATATATTATATATATATATATATATATATATATATATATATATATATATATATATATATATATATATATATATATATATATATATATATATATATATATATATATATATATATATATATATATATATATATATATATATATATATATATATATTATAACCTCTTTCCTTTTAGGAAAGATGGCACCAGAGGGGTAAAGTTTTTGGGTAGGTGGCAGGTCGGGAACAGTCATCGACCTAAAAAGATTGAGCTGAGCGCAGCATCACTCAGCCATGGCGTCCACTTTGGTTCACCAAAGCTTCCAAACGTCGGGGGCTGTTTGGTTGACAAAAGACTACAAGGAGAGACGTGACATTGCAGCTTCAAAACTAATGTAAGCCGATG
>NC_089787.1:35313123-35328123 GCF_040412425.1 Macrobrachium rosenbergii | reverse complement strand
ATAATTAAATATGAGTCATATTTTCTGTCTAACCAAGATACTGATCGACAGAGACTGACTGATACATTTCATCTTAACAGAAGCTTGCCGTTGCAATACAAAATTTACAGTAATATCTCAGTAAATGATATTTCCTAGTGCCCAGTCTAAGTACCTACTGCCTATGCGAAAGATTTCCAAAGAAAATCTATATTTGTATGCTGAATAAAATGACTGAATTTCATATAGAGGAGATTATGACTTTGTTTAAATTATGCGATTTGCGTCTTTATCTTTTTTAAAACCTATATACAACATATATGATATTATTAATGTTATATCTGGAAATGAGCCTGAACATTTTGTCGCAATTGTTTTTCATAAACTTAATATTGCCAAAATATAATCGTCACATGTCAGTACATTGCATGAAATTACAATAACATTTCTTTTCTTCTTCTAAAATCCGATTATAATGGCAAGTATTGTAAATTTTCCACTCCTCTTCATTACGATTATTTATTCATAAGTTTTTCAAGATAAAAATAAATGCAGACCTGTGGGGTTTACACTAATTCTATGATCAATAATTACAAAAATAAACCAATAAAGAAAGATGAGGATGAGGATGATAAATGAATGTCAAATAAAATATTTTAAAAATTATCACCTAAATCCCATATCCATATTGGAAGCCTGTCAAATCTTACATTTCCCTGATATCCGAAAATCACTCAAAAAAAAAAAAAAAAAGAAAGAAAACCGTTTTCAGCCACACGACTCGGCTCTTGAACGGCCCCTCACAGGTGCCTGCGTTCCCACTGTCTGCCACCGCTCACGCCTCACGGTGTACTTAGGAAACCCACACGAGTAATCGAGGAACGCTTTATCGACCATAGGATGAATGATGTCCTATATCCTGGAGGTTTGGGCGTGATTTTTCCCGAGTTGTTGCCTGGATTGAATTTAGAGAAATATCTTCTCACTTTGTATTTACATCTAGCGCAGATGTTATCTTTGATATATTTTTTCCAGGTAAATGGTGCATCTATTCAGTAGCATTAATTTTAATATTACTGTTTATTAAATGTGCATCTTTTATGAAAGCACGATGTTCGCTTAAAATCACCATAATCTTGAGAATGTTAATCAGATTCTAGCGCGGATTTTTAATCTGAAATCGTGATATTCTTCAGAAAATTTCCAAGGATTCTGGAAGAAGTTTACAGCTGGAACGTGATATTCTCAGGAATGTTGCTGAAGATTTAGCTTATTCTTTTTTTTTCTTTTTAAGAATGTCTTTTCAAAGTGGAACGGGAAACATAATACCGCAAAAATTTGAAATCAGAGTCTGGTCAAGCGGAAGGCTTAATACAGTCTCTCCTTGAATTCCAATTATGAAAATTATTTGATCTGCTGGTAACGCCTGTAAGCTTATAAAATCCCATCCTTCCGTCAGAAAATCATCAAAAAAAGTTCATACCTGCCATTTATTAAATAATTAATTTGTCTGTTTGTTTATTTATACGTTCATTGATTAATTGATTTACTTATATTTATCATGGCCATAAATTCCTAAACAGGTGTAAAGCAAGACAATTTAGTGGCTGCAATAATGGCGACATAATTTCATATTTGCAAATCAGGACATATGGAAATGTACATTAGTGATAGTCTCTCTCTCTCTCTCTCTCTCTCTCTCTCTCTCTCTCTCTTCTGAATCGCATATGCAGAAAGCAATAAACGAATAAGCTTCTGCAATGTCATTCACGAAACAGAAACCAGTGTGCAATGTATTATGCCCGTAACTATAAATGCATAATGACCCACTGCCGGACAGTCCCTTTCGTTTTTCAAGTTATTCATTGAAGCTCGGTTCGTTACAAGAGCAATTTCCTCGTTTCATCAAACCCTACTGAAAAGATTAACGACACTGATAGGGAAAAATGATGGAGGAGCTGATTGATCAATGGTAAGGCTAGAAAAATAAGATTCATTATTGCGATAATTATACACACACACACACACACATATATATTATATATATATATATATATATATATATATATATATATATATATATATATATATATATATATATATACACATACATACGCATATATATCTATATCTATATATATATACATATATATATATATATATATATATATATATATATATATATATATATATATATATATATAATGTATGTATATATATGTACATATATATATATATATATATATATATATATATATATATATATATATATATATATATATATATATATATATATATATATATAGCCATCTCATATCAAATTACGATGCACGGTTGTCATTTAAATAATATTTTCAAAATTGTTGTGTTTTTCTTGTTTTGTTTAAGCGTGAAAAGCTGGGAATTATATATTTGTTGTCTCACATATATATATATATATATATATATATATATATATATATATATATATATATATATATATATATATATATACTATATACATATAATATATATATATATATATATATATATATATATATATAATTATATACGTGTTTGTGTGTGTAACAAACGGATCGAACGAAACAAACAGCTGACATGCGGTAAAGCTAGATTAAAATTCATTTCCTGTTGTGAATCTTATTTCATTAAAGTACGAGCTTGATGGCTCGTGCTATGCTACGCTGGAACCCGGCGTTGCCCGTCATGTCACCCCTACCCTCCTGATCCCCTACCTAAACCACTCCACCCGCGGCGGACAAACAGGTTTGCAGGAGGAGGGTGGATGTGTCATGTCTCCCCCTACCCTCCCGATCCCCTACCTACCCCGCCCCCACCCGGGCCGGACACACAAGAAAGACCCACTCTGGTTTAATTATTAAAGTATTAGTATCAATGTTCTCAACTATTTCACTTCCAACTCTGCCTTTTTCTGTATGTAGTGGTTTCTCTAAACCTGTTTCTCTTCATTCAACTGGCAATGAATATTTAACAGCCACGCAGACATGGAATGAGTCTTATCGAAGGCCTGATTCTACGCCAAACTACACACTCTCCAGGCTACACGGTTATGGAAAACATCAGTTTTACCATAAATTATGCTGATCTTTTTTCCAAATCTACGTTAATACGAGACGAACATGTAAGAGCCTACATGCACACAAACATTATATGTCTCTCTCTCTCTCTCTCTCTCTCTCTCTCTCTCTCTCTCTCTCTCTCTCTCTCTCTATATATATATATATATATATATATATATATATATATATATATATATATATATATATATATATATATATATACACTAGAAAAACTTGATGTTTCTCACAACTTTAATGCATCCTGACGCAATTTCCAGTCGCTTTTGCCCTTTCATCACTACCCACGCTGAAATCTTAATCCATTTCTCAACATCTTTGCTCTAAAAATGTACCAATACTTTCTCTCCCACAAGTCTCTCAACATTCATAATTTTGTTTCTCAGAAGATTAACCCCCTTGGCACTGTTGTACTGTGTACCTGTTTACCTCAGAAAATCTTGGCGTTTCGCTCATTCATAACATTTCCATTTATTTCTTTGAACAGTTACCTGGCGTAGCGCTTTAATAAAATCCATTTTCTTTTCTTCAGTTCTTCCCAACACCACACGTTCTTCCATCCTTTGCAAGACCAAAAATATCCACCAAAACAAAAGACATAAATGGTATATTTTCTTTTCACTCTGATGTTTTGCATTAGAAAAAAAAAGTTGTGCTCTCAACTCCGCTGGAGCTAATACCGAAGCTGAGGATTATCATGAATTGAGTTCAGTGTTTAGCAACGTATTAGGACTCCTATCCCAAATTCTCATACGGATGTGTATTTATGGATATGCAAAAATTCACTGGCATTTGAACATATATACATTAAATTCTACGCATTAGTATGTAACGATTTGTCTCCTGAAGACATTAGCCTTCCGGTCCTCAGCAAGTAATTTTAGAAGTTACTAGTCTCCCCTTTTCCACTCCTGTTGCAACCCTCCACAGTGGTTTAACTACCAGGTAACTAATCTAATGTTTAGATCAACAGAGGCACAACGGGACTGAACAGGTAGTATCCAGAATGGTTTGCCTTGCACGGGACCGCTTGTAAGAGTCTGTTATCATATATAAAGAGCTTGGTTTATCCGAAGAAATAGTTGTAGTATTAAAAAATCTACTGTTTCCCTTTTGACCTAAGCATTAAGTCGTATACCTGGTAGATAGTCGACTGGTAACCTCAGCGAAGGTAAAGACCTGCCCTGTGGAACTTCCCTCCTCTTCACGGAAAACATGCATTTTTATTATATATCTCTCCTCCTCCTCATATATATATGTATATATATATATATATATATATATATATATATATATATATATATATATTTATATATATATATATATATATATATATATATATATATATATATATATATATATATATATATATATATATAATTGTATAAACTCGACCTAGATGTGCTTCTCAACTTGCAGAAGTTGTCGTCAGGTGGGGCTAAATTCAGCGAGGCATATTTCATACACGGAACTTCTCTGCCGTGAAGTTAACGTCACATAGGCCTAGGGGGGTAGGCCTGAGGAAGGGATCCTGAGGGAAATCAGACGTTCCTTATCTCTCACGTTCCGCTGCCCGGGAGGATCCTTTAGGATCCGTTGGATCGCCTTTCGAGGGGAAAAAGGAGGAATTAGGATTTTCTTTATCCGAATGGGAATTTTTTTAAAACGCTACAGTGGGAGTAAAGGGAGTTTGATTGTTGTATATGTGTTTGTTTTCTTGACAGAATCTATGAGTAACTGGGTTTCCTCTCTCTCTCTCTCTCTCTCTCTCTCTCTCTCTCTCTCTCTCTCTCTCTCTCTCTCTCTCTCTCTCTCTCTCTCGTTCTTGACAAATATTTCTAAGGATATTCATGCACACCTACACTCATATCAATATCAATATCAATACATATATATATATATATATATATATATATATATATATATATATATATACATACATACATACGTATATATATACATATATATAATATATATCTCTATATAAATATATATAAATAAATACATATATATATATAATTTACATACCTTCAGTTTCTTCTTTCGAATGAACATATGGGCTTGTTTGATACGAATAGGGTTCATCTTCTGAATAATATATGTGTATATATGTATACCTGTCTGGCTATTTGTATATGTGTCTGTATAGTGAAGAAGTCTGTGTACACCTGTACATGAAACCAGCTGATGATCATAACAAGTCTCACCGCAATAAAAAAAAATCGAAGAAGACTGAAATGCTGTAAATTTCAGCAGTGAGCAGTCTATAAAAATACAAAAATCATTTGTCTGAAAAAATTGTAGCAAAATTTGAGTGTGGAAGCATCTCTTTGTTCTCAATCCTTATAATAAAAAGTCAGTGCAAAACTTCATCGCTCGTTCGTGTCTTTTTCCTTTTTTTTTTTTTTTTGCAGCATATTTTATCTCAACAGAGACCCTGGATTGGAGATTCTGATATTCAAATGAAAATTAGAATTAAACCCGATTGTACACCATTGGCTAGCAATTTTTTTTTTATTTTCATCTTTCTTTTTTTAATCTAGTCATTACTGCGACAACCAGAACAAAAAATAATCGATAAACATACATTTTTTGATAGTCCTTAATTCCTATGTTGAGAAATTAAAGGTGCATAAAACTACATTAATTTTTCCGAATCTTGAATCATATCAATAAAATGTACTATTTTCTGACTAATCAAAGGCTATAAATAGTAACACCCTCTTTGTATGTTACGAAATTTATCTTCCTAAATTATCATTTTCCCTTTTAATATTATCTGTTTTTTCTTTGTTTATTCTTTTGGTCATTCGAAAGCGCAATGGCAGATATGACTGGCCTTCAAGACTCGGGTAATAAGGAGGAGTTTAGATTTCAGTATATATAAAATATCATATCTTTCCTATTATTATTCTTTCGGAATATTTTTTTGCTAGTTTTTCTTGTATTTTGCCTATTGGTTAGACAGTTGCTGTGCTATTAAACGGCTCTGAAATTTTATTCCACATAAATATCTACTATTTCTGAATGAGAATAAAGATCTATAAAACCTAGACGCTGGAGAAAACAAATATAATAAAGCCAATTAAATTTCCTGTGAATATTGACTGATTCTGAAGAAGAAAGATCCTTAAACTATAGACGCTGGAGAGAACTTAAATACAATAAAGCTGATGAAATTAGCTGCCTTGCCAGTCTCATTAACCGCTGGGAAATCGAATTACCGCGAGAGAGAAAATAATACGAGGTAGATTAAAATTCACGAGGCCGACCTTCGACAAATCTCCTTCGAACTTATGATGGAATTAAAACTCGAGACGCAAGGAGATGGGGTTCTATTAGGAATCCGTTAACGCTATTAACGAGAGGTTCATCGGAGAGCAAATGCAATTTTAAGCGCAATGGTAGAAGATAAGGGAAGTTGGTCTAAATTGATCTAATCCTATTAAGCGGACAAAAAGGATTTTTTTTTTTTTTGAAGAGCCGAAAGGGCGCGAGCATTAAGAATGAAGTTCCCGAGTAGATTTTCCTTTGTAAGAATTTTTTTCTTTTAATAAAGATTTTTTCCGTAGTAGCTGCTGTTATTTGATGTGAATCTTTAAGGTGATAATGTCGAGGAGGGATGGAAGTTAATGGAGCGATATTCATAAGCTGTACGAAGTTTTTGGTGTCATTTGAAATGACGTTTTCATACCAGAAAACAATGAGAACGTTTCTTGAAATGACATTCATTAAGGCATATAAATTAATTGAGGTCTTATGACACATCCCAAATTACATGATAACGCTCTCATTCACAGGCATATATATTAGTTAGGTCTTATGACGCACATGTGTATACATACATACATACATATATATATACATATACTTTATGTATATATGCATATATATACGGTATATACATATATATGTATATATATATATGTATACAATGCATATATATATATATATATATATATCCATAATATATGTATATATATATATATATATATATATATATATATATATATATATATATATATATATATATATATATACACACATACACACATATATATATATATATATATGTATATATGTGTGTGTGTATGGTTTTCACAAAAGCAGGAGACATGAAAGCTTTCAAATTCCTATCATTTTACTTTAACTGGATGTTAAGCAGATCAGTCTTATATAAAACCACCTGACACTGAGTGTTTAGTCAGTGATTCCCCCATAACACCTTTTATAAAGGAAGACATTTCTGTGGCGTTCATCTCATAATAAGCACGAGTGTTAAAAGCGATCGGAAGGACGTTTACGATACACAAAGCAACGTTAGTCGTTGCAAGAACAAAGTGATCCCTCGGGTGACCACAAAACCCCTGCAAACGCGGTTCTTATCCCAATGCATACAAATGAGCTCCCAAATATTTTATGGAATATATTATATTGCAGGTTAAGTTTAATTATCCTTTTCGCGAATGTATATATTAAAATATACATATCCCCAAAGCCGAGGTGAATAAAAATTGTATTTTTCTTGATTGCTCCGAGAGTTCTGGAGTAGACTTTTTTTTTTAAAGGACCCGAGTGCTAAAAGTTGCAGATGGTGAATTTCCTGCCAAAACTTCTTTTTCAATTTTTATATGTCGCTTTTAATGTGCCTCAGAGCAACTGATTTTTTTTTCTATTTCAATTTACTTCTACAAATATTTGGCTTTATTTTCTTTATATAATTGCTCTTTTGATTGTCAAAGGGAAATTTTTCGCTGTTTTACTTCAAAGTTTTTTTTTTTCTTTATAAACTTCCTCATTTTTGTCAAAACGAAGATGAAAAAGAAAACATACTGTATTGACTTTTTATTCACTGCATCCCATTTTCCGTACCTTTCCTCATTTTTAGTTTTCTGTCCGCCGGTTTTGTCAGATTTTGTACGCCTCAGATTTTAAAAGTGCTAAGGCTAGAGGGCTTTAAATTGGTATGTTGATCATCCACCCTCCAATCATCAAACATACCAAATTGCAGCCCTCTAGCCTCGGTAGTTTTTATTTTATTTCAAGTTAAAATTAACCATAATCGTGCTTCTGGCAACGCAACAACACAGGCCACCACAACCAGGTGAGAGTTTTATGGGTCGCGGCTCATGCAGCATTATACCGAGACCACCTAAAGATAGATATATTTTCGGTGGCCTTGATTATGCGCTGTACAGAAAACTCGACTGCGCTGAGGACACTTCGTCGCATTTTTTTAACCTTTTTTTCCGTCTCACTTTCCTTCTCACGTAGATAATTTACAATTATAAGTTTAAGGGGCACTCCTATTCTTTTTCCGAATTTGCACCGTAGAGGTAGATAGCCGGTAGAGTCCTTTTCCGTTTTATTTCGTCCCCTCTACCACATAACTTTGGAAATCCCTCCATACTTCTTTTCATCACTATACTAATGGTCCCCCACCTTTCGAAAGGCATACTTATTACTTCCAGCATGGAGTCTGGGTTTCTAATTCCATAAATGTTATTTTGTCCTATTCTTCAGACTATTCAAGAAGTGGAACAAAAACTAAAAGCTACGAAGACTTAAAGAGACATTTGAGAAGTATCCCGAGTCATATTGATTCAGAAAGAGTCTGACGGTGAAGAGAAGAACTTTTCTTTATGAAAGAAAAACTACAAAGTGTAACAGACAAATAAGTTAGTTCGTCGATGGGTCGAATGCAAACCAATAGGAAGACACCAAAAGATAAGCCAGGACGAGACATCCTTTAAGGGAATTAAAAATTATCGCCTTGTTTCTTCGTTAACATTTACTTTCGCCATCGATTAAAAAGGTGAAATTTCACTTTTACATTATTTTCATTTGTTTTCTTTGGTAATGATACTGATGTGCTACCCCCTCTCTCTCTCTCTCTCTCTCTCTCTCTCTCTCTCTCTCTCTCTCTCTCTCTCTCTTCATTATAGGATGACGATAACATTCCCTGGCCGCTTCTCCAGCCATCGCGATACGCGTTAAGGAGATTTTAGCACTAATCCCCTCTGCCTTGCTCAGCCGCGTTCATTAGGTGTCGCCATTGGGGGAAAAATATCGCTGCTAAACGTTCATGCTTTGCCTCCTTGATAAAAATTCCGCCTCATGGCAAATCTCGGATATTGCAGTTTTGCTGGCTAAGCTTTCTATTACGCATATGTGCGCGTTCACGTACGCATCAAACATGTAAACACAGAGAATGAGATCGTTAGTATGTGTTTGCATATGTGCGCAAGAGAGTGGGGGAGAGGGAAAGATACGGAAATAAAATATTAAATGGTTTTAATAATTTGTGCGTTTGTGTATATATCTTTGATTGTGTGTGTGTGTGTGTGTGTGAGAGAGAGAGAGAGAGAGAGAGAGAGAGAGAGAGAGATAATTAGCAAGTTCAGCGAACGCTAGCTAGATAAATCCAATTAGAACGTAATCTCTTGCTAGACCCAAAGATATTTCATGTCTACCAAACTCGAATTACCAGCGAGACTAGTGTCAGTAGGAACAAGAGTTCCCTCCTGTTCTGTCAAGAGGAAAGTGGCGATTTAGTTTTAAAAGGAGACGAATCTGTTTCGTTCCTAGTAATATGCATGTATACGAGGGCATACTCTGGCGCAGCTTGTTCCTAAAGAGACAAATTGTTTGTTTTTGACATATATATATATATATATATATATATATATATATATATATATATATATATATATATATATATATATATATATATATATATATATATATATACATACACACACACACACAAACACATATATATACATATACATATAATATCATTATCAGGGTCATTCTATCTCATCTTTAACTACAATTGCTGTAATCCTTAATTTACCTTTAAGTAAGCAAAAATTATTCTCCCCTGATAATGCTGGTTAGAGTCACTGGTATCCACTGTGCCCGATGCTGCATTTTCCCCACCGATAGCTATTTTATTTTTTGGCCATGTTGATTCTGTACATTATCTTTTTCCAAATTTGTTTTTCTTCTTCCTTTCCCACACTGTCGGTTACTCAGTCCTTACTGCGATACACTGCCGTTCACACCAGATTCCTAGGGTCTATTGCGAGTTTGCAGGCAAAGATTGTTAGGATGAGATTGCCACTCTCATGCCGTATTCTCTGAGATTTTCTTCGTATTCAGTGTCCCTGTCAAAAAAACCCTTTTATTTTTATTGTCTTTTGGGAATCTATCCTGATCTTTGTTTCCCCTAGACGAGAAAGATACTGGCTGAAGATAAATCAGTTGTCTATTTGATTATATTAACCCTTTTTATCATTAATTTGGGGCTACAGTAATCTTGTTATGCTGAAGATTTTTTGTATAGCAAGAAATTTCGTGTTCCAGTTTAAGTCTCGAGAAATAATCGCTATCGTTGAATCCTTCGATTATTATCAGGTTTGTACAGTCTTGTGCTTTTTCCCAAAATGATAAAAAAAAAAAAAAAAAAAAAATAGCGAGAGAGCCGTACCAGGCTCTTTTGTGTCTATGACATCAGTATTCGCTTTGATCTTATTTCAACAACAATCACCAAAACTATTTGTACGTGCGATATCAAACGAGGCGTTGGGTACAACGTAGCTTTATAAAAAAAAAAAATTAGCTGGAAAAGATAAAAAGAAAAAAATGCATACCAGAGTACATCGGAAAAAAATATATGTTGTAATTTGTCGAAATGGAAGACAGTGATAACATAACGTCCACACCAATTTTAAAACAGGGATTAATTGAAATATATTTCCTGGTAAAAGAAAAAAACATTTTTTACATGTTCTATGCAGGCTGTGTACGACGGAATTCAGGAAAATGTTTTATATGTAAAATTGATATTTTTTCATCGTGCTAGTATCTAAGCCGACGAATTTGTGGCAGCCACAGGCCCTGGTAAGAGTGGAGGATTCGGCAGAAGATTAAACATTTAATTATCATGCTACCGAATGTATGTATGTATGTATGTATGTATAAAACAGGTCAAACGTTACATGACTTTATCTTTCGCAAATGTTTGGTGAAGTCGCCTGTTTATATTCAAATTCTTGGCACCTGTTATCAATTATTCGACTTATTAATGAAAAGCCGTCATTATTGAAAGTCGTGATGAAATTAAAATATACTTCCATTAAATTTTCTCTCAGAAAAAAGATAAACTAGAAAACGAATCACTATATAAGCACACACACACACACACACGTGAAAAGAAGTTGAGTGTTTAGGCATATCGTGTCGACCTTCCGGGAACTTTCACAAGACTGGCTCGAGCGTCTCCAGAGAATCCCCGGGCCTTGCTTACAGAGCCTCATCTTCTAGCGGAGCTTTATTTATTTATACATACAATTATACATAATAATACATACATATAGTTAGAAAAAGAGATGAAGAATTATTCCAAATCATTGCCATCTGCTGGAAGTCCCTGACATTCCCGGGAATCCCAACAATTCCCGAAGACTGGAGCAGCTCAGTGGAGACGAAAATTTCTCTGGAATCCAGATGCGTCACGTGTCCGATTACAAAACTTGGGATAAATCAGACACAGTTCATCCGTATGGAGCGGACTTTCCTTCTTTGTGAAGACAGATGATCAATTTCAGAAAACGAGAAGCCAGGTCAACGCAGACGTAGGAGACACGAGAAGGAAGAGCTTCGAGCGGGAAGTCTCCTCTTGCCATTGGATACCTCGACGTGGGAAAGCAGTGATACCGATTTCCATATTCCTCAGTGGCAACCTCTGGCGTGGCCTAAAATCCCGTAAGTGCAATGCCTACCACATATGCGAAATTGATTTTCCCACCTTCTGAGGATTGTAGTGTGGCAGGAACTTCCGCATCGAGGAACACCTTCAGCACTGGCGTGTTTCCTACAGTCAGCAGCGAAATAACTGGTTTCGGGACTCTGCATAGGAATCATCTGTTTTCACAAAAAAGCAGAGACGCCGTAGGCTCTTGGCTAGCTAACAAAGCGATGCTAGCTAACAAAGCGAAAATTGGGAAGGGCCCATCCTGGTAAATCTAAACCCCATTTCAGTGATGCTTTGTTGGCGAAGATGCCAAGGGTGAGATCAATTGTGATCGTCAAAGGCCAAATATATAAATATATATATATATATATATATATATATATATATATATATATATATATATATATATATATATATATATATATAATCCAATTCAAGGCGGGTCAGGGAAAGGCACTGTCCATATGCATTTTTATTATAATGCCGACGCTTCACAACTCCTCATAGTTGCATTTTCCAGGCTGCAAACAGCGAACATGGCAATCAGTAAATTAAAATCAAAATCACAAATTAGAGTTACAATTACAATAAAACATTCAGAATGTAGTCAGATGTAGTCAGGGGATCTATGTCGGATGTACTAAGAGGCTGTTGCGAGTTCGCATCGATGCTCATAGAGGAGTCAGCTTCAGAACCGGGAGCAGATTGTCCAGCCCTGAACAGTCTAATATCAGGAATCATTCGAAGATGTGTAAAACTTTCATAGAAAATAAAGATTTTTCAATAATAGGACAGGTACAAAAAGCAAATGATTTAACAATACTTGAATCTATTATTATCAAATTGACTGTACCACCGTTAAACTCCCAGACATCCTCTACACAACTGTTTATTGCCTGATGGTCTTGTTGAGTTGTTTCTTCTCTGTCTGTATGTTTATTTATTTATTTATTTTTCTCTCTTTCTCTCTTTTGTGATACTCAATGCGAGTGCAGTAGTTTGTTTTTAACTTCCTTCTGGGTAGGTTGTCACAGCCTTTTACTTGTTCTTTTAGGATAGGTTTTAGTCATTTTATTGAACGTTTTATTGAACGTTTTATTGTAGGGTTCCTCTTTGGGGCCTAAGTCGCCTTAATTTTTATAATTGTAATTCTAATTTGTGATTTTGATTTTAATTTACTGGTCGCCATGTTCGCTGTTTGCAGCCTAGAAAATGCAACTATGAGGAGTTGTGAAACGTCGGCATTATAATAAAAATGCATAATTGGACAGTGCCTTTCCCTGACCCGCCTTGGATTGTTCTTTGAGCTGTTGCTCCGGAAGTTAGAGGTATATATATATATATATATATATATATATATATATATATATATATATATATATATATATATATATATATATATATATATATACACACACACACACATATATATATATATATGTAACCCTTTTCTTACTATGGTGAGAGCTGAAGAATAGGTAAAGCTCTAATTTTCCTAACCTCGGTTATTTGCATCTATTTGATTTAGTTAATTTTCTTCACATTAATGGCCCTTTGACTGATGTGTTGACTGACTCTAGCAGAAATCTAAAACCCGGATTTTGTGAACGTATGGTGTTGACATACAGATGCAAATTCACCAGCACCCCGTCTAACTCCACTACATACATGCACTATTCACCTATATCTTGCACACATTCTCTAGCTTCCTGGATGATGACGTCATATATATATATATGTATAAATATATATATATATATATATATATATATATATATATATATATATATATATATATATATATATATATATATAAAAATATATATATATATATATATATATATATATATATATATATATAATATATATATATATATAATTATATATATAATATATATATATATATATAATAATGAAGCTACAAATGTCGCTTAATATCAATTCACGCTATCTCAGGATATCTCCGTTGGAGAATTGTCGCCGAAGGGGAATTTATATAAGTGATAAATGAATTGAAATCGTCGGGACACGAAAACCTATTCAGCGACTCCAGTGGACGTTAACCATTGAGCCATCAAGAGACTTATTCTACAAGAATTTTTTACCTCTCTTGATGGCTCAATGGTTAACGTCCACTGGAGTCGCTGAATAGGTTTTCGTGTCACGGGTTCGTCTCCCGACGATTCCAATTCATTTATCACTTATATAAATTCCCCTTCGGCGACAATTCTCCAACGGAGATATCCTGAGGTATCGTGAATTGATACAATTATTATTATTTGTAGCTTCATGATTGTATAAAAATCACGGTGTGATAAAAACTTCATATATATATATATATATATATATATATATATATATATATATATATATATATATATATATATATATATATATATATATATATATAAAATGTATAAATATATATATATATATATATATATATATATATATATATATATATATATATATATATATATATATATATATATATATATATATATATATATATATATATATATATACACACACACACGACTGCATGTGCGTACTTCTCAGTGCAACCGCACTGGATTTGCCAATTCAGGTAGAAAAAACATTTTTATAAAGGAAATAATATGACTCACCCTTTCGCATAATTATGCACTTTTCATCTACACCTGTAATTATTGCGAGTGCGGGAAAAATGAACAAGGAATTAATTTTTCCCCGACAAAGAGTACCTTAAAAACGTGTTTCTTTTCAGTGGGAAGGGGAAAAATTACCCTGATATATTTAGCAATTGCACTTTTTCTGAATATGTGATGAGAACAATGAAAAAATACATGACTGATAAAAACGTCAATATTTTTCGTTTGATGATGAAAATAACTAATTACTTGTGGTGGAACATAATGACATTTGTGGGGGAAAATACATCTGAATATAAAATTGAATGACGAATGAACAAGTAAATATGGAGGAGCCACAAGACATTAATAATGTAAGTAATAATTCATTTGTACCTTTTGTTGGATTGACATATTTTTTAATGCAAAGTCTGTGTGTTAATTCAGATTCGATTGTATTTATTCTTATCGTTTAATAATCAGGATATAGCTGTTAATATTGAAGGCTGAAGGTCGTAAATTGGCATTATATTATCATTAGCCTTCTGTGCATGAC
>NC_089787.1:35253123-35308123 GCF_040412425.1 Macrobrachium rosenbergii | reverse complement strand
TTTTGACGCGTAGAGGAATCCTTAGATTATTTACTGTTATAATTTTTTATGTTCAAAGTTAGTTTTTATCATAAAAAAAGCAGTGGAAGTCATAAATTTAAGTTTTGGTAACCCCGGCCACACATTCTCTCTCTCTCTCTCTCTCTCTGCACAGGGTATTCATCCTTTTGTTATCAATTTAAGGATAAATGTGTCAGTGACTATTAGCTAGCATTCTCTCAGGAGGTTCTTCTAATATAAGAAAAGGACACAGCTGAATGTTATATATATATATATATATATATATATATATATATATATATATATATATATATATATATATATATATATATATATATATATATATATGTGTGTGTGTGTGTGTGTGTGTGTGTGTGTGTGTGTGTGTGTATGTGTGTGTGTGACTATGTGCTTGCACGTGGCTCCAGATAGTACGTACACTGTAAAGTAGTAAGGAAAAGAAAATCGAAAGCTTGGTGAAATTCTGATATCAAGATGATGTTCATGACGAATTATTCTTAAGCGATAAATTTGTTCATCTGTTCTTGATTAAATAAAAAACATAAAAATTAAAACATCTTTTATACTTCTCTACTTCATTAAAAAATAAATTCTCTTCGTTTTCTCGTCTTCATGACTAAATCCTCGATTCAATTGGAAGTTTGTCTTGTAGGCTAATGGGAATTCATGCGTTTTCCACTTGAACGTTTTCGTATTTTGAACGATAATAAAAACTCCCAAAATTATGAAAAGCGGTTCAAGACAGAATGCAAAGAATAGCAAAAACAACAACAAAAACTTTATCAAAAGAAAAAGAATGAATTGGAGTACCACAAAGCTTACCCCAAGGGAACATTTCTGCATTGTCAGCAGAATGTGAAGTCTATTGTAGAGCTCTTAGTACAGCTCGTACCGATGTGGTTATTTAAGAAATTGAAATGTTTTATCTCACAACAAAATTGGCGTGTTTAGAACTTTTTTTTTAAGTTCTGGAGCCAAATATAAAAGTCTTGTATTTAATGTTTAACTGTAAATTGAGGTTACCTTATTTTATAAGGGTAGTTAGGATTACTGTGAGAATATTAATCAACACGGAGCATTAGTTGTGTATAGGTCTGGTTAGTGTACGGAATGGCATTCAGTTATCTATTTTGTAATTCTGAATAACAAGAATGCTACCCAAAGATTAATAGTTTTAAACCCTTGTAGGAGGTCCACTGTAGGCATTACTTTGAGGTTCTTTGCAGCATCCTTTCGGACCCTAGCTGCAACCCCTTTCATTCCTTTTACTGTACCTCCGTTCATATTCTCTTTCTTCGATCTTACATCCCACCCTCTCTTAAAGACTGTTTTATGGTGCAACTGCGAGGTTTTCCTCCTGTTACACCTTTAAACCCTTTTTTTATTCTCAGTTACCCATTCAGCACTGAAGGCCCTCACAGGTCCCAGCACTTGGTCTTTGGTCTAAAATTTGTATTCCCGTTCCTGATGCAATAGTTTTAAACAAATTTCACTTTAATCACAAAAATCTGAATTGTGACATGAGCATCCAAGAATCGATTTTGTCTGGGACACAGAAAGAGTGAATGAGATTATTGGCTTTCTTACCTATGGGATGAAAACAAGGCCTCCTAATTAATGGTAGGCTTAAATGATTCACGGAACGAAGATTATGTAGAAGCCAAAGGTTAAACTCAATGAAACATTCTCCAAAAATTTAGTGATAAATAAATTTTTCCATATTTATTCAACATAAAACCCTCATTATATTTGTTTTTAGATCCTGTGTTCAGCTTTATTCACGAGGTAAAAATAACCCTTTTTGTTCACCCCCTGTGAAATATGCCCGGTGGCAAACCGCCCCCCCCCAAAAAAAAAAAAATCAGTGTTTCCCAGTAACATAACTCTACTGCCAGTGAGAAGTATTTCCCTTTCATCACAAAAATATTTTTGTTCAATAATGCCAATCAAATCAATATCATTATTCCCAGTTGAGTAGGTTAGGATTATCCAGATACATTACTGAAAGTCCGTTACGCGCAACAGGTGAATTCATAAAATCCGTTTCAGAACCGGCACATATGTGTCTCCACAGCATCACAAAGCAATTACTTCTGGAACAAAAGAATCAATCACAAAATATAAATATGAAGTTGTACAGTGAGAAATTTTCCACCTGTTAAACGGTCTGAGAGTGAATTAAAATATCCCTTTGTGTGTTTTTTGAGCTGGAAGTATCGGTTTTCTCCATTATCTGTCGCATTTTACTACTGTGCAACAGATTTTCGTCCATTTCCAGTATGTGGTGTAATCTCTTTCGCGTCGTTTTGGCGCGACGCGTTGTTACCTGGTCCCCGTGCTAAATGACGACAGACTGACAGAAGTGGACAGTAGGTCAACAAGCGAGACAGAAACATATAAAATAAAACCTTCCAGTACGCGAGAACTTATATGGACCCATATGGTAGATTAATCTAGAATGAACAGCCCGAGTTAGTCCTTCAATGAGAAAGGGACATTAAGGGCAGCGCAATTACCGTAAAATCACGAAAACAATAAAAAATATAGAATATCACATAATAATCTGTTATCTTTTGTATAAGATTTGGAAAAGGAAACAGCAAAATCCATTGCTGTATCAGTTGTGTATACTTTTGTTTATATGGTGACTTTGAAAAACATTTTTTAATGAAACACCTGGTCGTTAATTGCATTTAATGACAGAATTCAGCAGGAACCGACAGAAACATGTTCTTCAACGTGTACTGACTTTACTCACACATTTTTACTGAAGAGTTAGGTACCCGATAACTCATTCTGGGCTATTTATAAAGGAAAGTTCTTTTTCCCATCAGCTGCTTGGTAATAAGATTGGGATGTAATCAACTGCTTCGAAAAGAGATTTTCGAGTTAAAATACAGCATCGTGATTATTTTTTCTATTTTATAATAATCTACTTTGAACTGTTTGCAACTAAACATTTCATCATCACAATTCATGAGCATCCGTTTAACACTAAACAGTCTAAAACTAAATAATTTATCTAGAACAGCTTTTTCAAGGTAAGTTTTTAACCGAACTATTCAAGTGTTTTTTTTTTTTTTGTATACGAATCCTTCTTCCCCAACGGAATGTCAATGAAAGTGCCACGCAAAGTGTCTGATATCAAAGTCTCCCATGCAAAGTGTTTGCAACTGAGCGCTTCCAAGCTAAAGTGTCAGTAACCGGACGCTCCTCCAAAAGTGTTTGTAATTAAACTCTTCCATATGCGGAGTGCTTGTAAAGCGACTGTAACCAAGCACTGCCAAGTAAAGGGTTTGTAAATGAACGCTCCTAAGCGACGCCTTTGTAATCAATTGCCCCCCAAGAGAAGTATTTGTAATCAAACGCTCCCTAGCAAAGTGTTGCATTCCATAGCAAGGAAAGTGTTTGAAATCGATTGCTCTCATCAAAGTATTCGTATTCGAGGTCTCGCAAGTGGCCAGACTACTCTGTATAAATTTTTGGAACTAAAAACTACAACTTGAAGGGTAACTAGTAAGCTGAGAGATGGAACGACCGTCTCCCTCTATTAAGCAATCTGCGAATGAATGGTTGGTTAGTTGGTTGGATTATTATTATTATTATTATTATTATTATTATTATTATTATTATTATTATTATTATTATTATTATTATTATTCAGTGGATGAAAACTATTCATATGGAACAAGCCCACCAAAGGGGCCATTGACTTGAAATTCAAGCTTCCAAAGAAAATGGTGTTCATGAGGAAGAAGTAAGAGGAACTAAAGGGAAATACAGAAAGAAGAGATACCACTTATTGAAAAAGAAAAAAAATTAACAAATAGATAAAAATGTATTAAAATGCAAGAAGAATAGTATTAAGGTAGTAATGCATTGCATCTTCGATTGAACTTCTGAAGTTCCAGATTAAGCTGATCTTACACCAGCAATCACGGGCTCTTGCCTTGCGACCACATTTAATTGTGGGAAGATATGGAATTCTGGACTCATCCTCCTAACCAATAATCGACTGGAAAATCTGTTTCGTTGATAAAAATTGTTGCGTCTTTGTTTTATCTTCATGAGTATTTCCCTATTAGAATTAGCTTTTGGGGTCTTTCAAAAGAAAAATGTATTACTTAAAACCATGTCCGAATGCATTCATTCTTAAAACCCGAAGTTAAAGAAAGATGTGTTACTTGTAACCCTGGTTGTGTGTATTTAGTCTTCAAAACCAAAGCTAAAATTTACGTTTTCTTCAAACGAAGTAAAGCCACCCCTCCAAAAAAATCACTAACGAAATTTGTCCCAAAATGATGTTGGAATACTTTTCAAAAACTTTCCAGACACTTTTGTTTAACCAGGCTCTTGATGAACGAAAATTTGGGACATGTCTCAGAAGTTTCCTCATGCCCAGAGTAATTCTGGAAAACTTACGACAAGCGCTCGGACACCAACGTTTGAATAGGCTCTCGTCGAATTAGGGACTGGATACACGAGCGCTAAAAACGTCGCGTTGCTGACGCTGTCTAACGCTGAGTTTTTGGCCAGACTACAAGAGCGCTATTTTCGATTACTGAGTACCAAACAAGCATGTTTAGTTCATTATGGATGCCGTCCAAGTAGGATGTGTGTGACAATCTTGTGCCTCGAAATCATTAGACCTGCATCATTAATCAGGCAAGGCGTTACTAGCGCTGAGCTAATAAGCGTCGACACCGACGACAGAAATTCCTGACGCCCACGTACCGCGTCCTAACGCTAATAACGCTCGCGTAGTCCAAATTAGTGGTTTTCCATTTAAAAGCATGGGACGATACCTCACTCTGTAAAAGACAGCGTTAGATATTCCGGAAAATGTTGAAGAGCTTCCCTCAGGGGCTGTGAATGGTTATGAAGAGATGCCTTACCAAATGTCAGCAATCAATCTTCGTTCTTCTTCCGCGGGCACTTTAGAGAAAACTTGTTTCCATGCATTAGTCTCCTTCCGTGCACTGAATATTTTGTATTTCAGCTTCGCATTAAGTGTTAAACAAATTGCGTTGAAAATATTACGATCCGTTTATTCATTTTAAGTATTTATTTACGTACCGAATTCAAAGAAAAATATTGTAGTCTTAGATTACAGAAAGACACACTATCATATATATATATATATATATATATATATATATATATATATATATATATATATATATATATATATATATATATATATATATATATATATATATATATATATATATATATATATATATATATATATATATATATATATATATATACACATACGGTTACCTAAAACCCAAATGAATATGGACAACAGCGTAAAGAAAAAAAAAGTTAATCTTCACCATTTCACACCACTCTTACAGAAAAGTAGAGAGAAAAATGAGACACTGACCATACAGTTAACGGATACATAAAGAAACGTTTCACTGTATTTCAAAGTATTACTGCGCATCAGGTGCTCAGTAATACTGGCAGAAGAGAAATGTTGAAGTTCATGATTAAAATAATTGAATTAATTACCTTCTACGAGAATACAAATCCAATTATGGGCACGTATTGATGATCATATATCATGCAGCACCTTTACTCTTTCTATTTTAATTGACAGCAAGAAATAATCTTATCTTCACAGACTCAAAAACAACAGTGTAAATAAAATCTCCTTTGATGAAGAGTCCCTCGTTTAATGATAATAATAATAATATAACAAGGAAAACTTTCAGTTGTCCCAATGAAACCCAACCAGGTGTGGTATACCCACAATCTCCCACCAGGAACACCTGCGAGTACTCATTGCAACCCCATGACAACCCCTTTAGTAATGACCAGGGAAGAATTTCCCCATGACAATCACGGCCTTTGGTAATGAACAGGGAAGAATTTCCCCATGACAATCACGGCCTTTGGTAATGAACAGGGAAGAATTTCCCCATGACAATCACGGCCTTTGGTAATGAACAGGGAAGAATTTCCCCATGACAATCACGACTTTTGGTTATGAACAGGGAAGAATTTCCCCATGACAATCACGACCTTTGGTTATGAACAGGGAAGAATTTCCCCATGACAATCACGACGTTTGGTTATGAACAGGGAAGAATTTCCCCATGACAATCACGACCTTTGGTTATGAACAGGGAAGAATTTCCCCATGACAATCACGACCTTTGGTTATGAACAGGGAAGAATTTCCCCATGACAATTACGACCTTTAGTAATGGCCAGGGAAGAATTTCCCCATGACAATCACGGCCTTTGGTAATGGTCAGGGAAGAATTTCCCCGTGACAATCACGACCTTTAGAAATGGCCAGAGAAGAATTTCTCCATGACAATCACGATCTTTAGTAATCACCAGGGAAGAATTTCCCCATGACAATCACGGCCTTTAGTAATGGCCAGCGAAGAATTTCCCCTTGACAATCACGACCTTTAGTAATGACCAGTGAATAATTTCCCCATGACAATCACGACCTTTAGTAATGACCAGGGAAGAATTTCCCCATGACAATCACGGCCTTCAGTAATAACCTGAGAGAAATTTCCTTTTGTATGTTGAAACAACACAGTGGAAGCTTGGTGTACGTAGACGCTGGTTACGGAAGAATATAACATTAAGAAAGGACCATAAAACATAGGAAAATGTAGTAAAGGAAGAGGAGGAGGGACAGGAGGACTAGAAAACCCTGAGGAAATGTAGCAAAATACGAAGCAGGGTCATGAAACGACCGCAAAATAAGAAGATGCAAAGTACCAGTATGAAACAATAACAAAATAAGATATGAAATAGCTGTAAGATATAACCACAAAAGAAGATAGGAAGCAGCAGTATGAAATGACCACAAAATAAGATATGAAGAGGCAGAATGAAATGACCAATCAATGAGAATATACAAAGAAGCAGTGTGAAATGACCTCAGAACAAGGAGATTCGGGGCAGCAGTACGAAATGACCACAAAATAAGCGAAGGTGGTTATTTTTAGGTCAGCTACAACAAAGTTGATATTTACCTTATGGCCTTCAAAGAAGGACGCTATAGTTGTTAACGGCTTCGAAACCAGAAAAGAAGTCTGTCTCTCTCTCTCTCTCTCTCTCTGGAGGTATCCATTGAATCATTTATAGGTGTTAAGGATCAGGCTAGCCCTGTAATGGCTCTCTCTCTCTCTCTCTCTCTCTCTCTCTCTCTCTCTCTCTCTCTCTCTCTCTCTCTCTCTGGCCAAAATATCTTTAGTGGATTAAATTCGAGAGCCCGAAGATAATTACTGTTCAAAAATTTTTCGTCAGTAAGAAAATGGCAGAAGGGACGGGGGAGAGAGAGAGAGAGAGAGAGAGAGAGAGAGAGAGAGAGAGAGAGAGAGAGAGAGAGAGAGAGAGAGAGAGAATTTCATCTGACGATTTTCGGTTCAACGATTCCAAAAAACAGGGTCATGATTACCTCGTCGAGGTCCTCTCCCATTTTTAGTCACTTTATGGTTTCACACATTTTGAAGGAATAGTGATCATTTACGTCTACTGTTTTACCTCTCTTTCTCCACAACACGGCTGCAACCCACAACAGTCAACTAAAGACTACATTGCTCTACTTGGTTGAGAGTTAACGATAACACTTGCGGCAAGAGAGAGAGAGAGAGAGAGAGAGAGAGAGAGAGAGAGAGAGAGAGAGAGAGAGAGAAGAATATAAAATTTAGTCCAAAGGCCAAGTGCTGGGACCTGTGAGGTCATTTAGCGCTGAAAAGGCAATTGGGACACAAAAGAAAAAATGCTTTAAAGGCGCAACAGGAGGAAAACCTCACGGCTGCAGTATTAAACAGTTAGGAGAGGGTGGAAAGTAAGATGAAAGATAATATGAACGGAGGTACAGTAAAAGGAATGAAAGTGGTTGCAGCTTGGGGTGGAAGGAAAGCTGCAAAGAATAGCAAGTAATGCCTACATTGAACCGTGTGAGGTGCACTGATGGCGCTACCCCTCTACGGGATTGAGAGAGAGAGAGAGAGAGAGAGAGAGAGAGAGAGAGAGAGAGAGAGAGAGAGAGAGAGAGAGAATCATCTCAAGAGTCTTTAAGCGTTAGCCATCCTAAAATCACCGATTGTACAAATAATAAAGAGAATTACTGTAACAGAGTGAATTCCCTTAGGTACGACTTAAACAACTGGATCATTTTACTGGACGACACATATGATAATACCCCTAAATGTGAGAATACCTTATTATGGTGATCGTGGTAAGTGGAAAGAGTTATACATGAAAATAGATGTCTTGGTGAAATTGTATATAGAATATGGAAGAAAAAATGAATAATGCTTGGTGACTTGTCGCGGCGCTACCCCACGTAAGTTAAGACTAGTTAACACCTGCAAATAAAAATATAATTCCAACGTTTACTAAACAATGGTCAAGTGCTACTGACATTACTGCAGCCAAACATAAGTCCTTAAATATAATGCTTAAAAGAACCCGCAAAGTTGCACGAGGAATGAACAGGAATGAAGCATTACATAGCGCCACCATACCTAATCCCAGTCATCATTGTCTATGAAGGAGACAGCCATAATTCGCTGAATAATGATTGTGGCTGATGCCCACAAAGCCACTGGTTTAACAGACTTCCCGAACTGTGACGCTCCATACCGAAAGTGTCATTTCGGGTGAGTAATGTATTAAATGCTGTCTTCGTCATAAAGGGATTAGCGCAAAGCTGCATCAACAAGGACGCAATGAAATTTCGCGTTCAGGGGGTGTATTTTTTAGACTGTTATTATTGTGGGCCATTATTCATCATCATTCACGAGGCTGGAATTAAGATTTATTCAGTACTCCTATTTCGTTTCATTTAATGAACAGGTAAATGACCTTTCCCATCGTCTGGTCAGAATCCAACTGCTTAGTTTCATGATCAAGGTAGTAAGGTAGTCTTGAGAGAGAGAGAGAGAGAGAGAGAGAGAGAGAGAGAGAGAGAGAGAGAGAGAGAGAGAGAGAGAGAAACTTTTTCAGCAGTTATATGGTGGCACCAAGTTTGAAATAAGTGCTGAATGCTGATGTCTGTTTTTTTTTTTCTTTCCTTTCCTCTCTGGCCCAGTTGCGACCCACAACAGGCGACTAGCAACCTGTAATGCACGGTTCACTGCACAGGCCAACAAAGCCATACTGGAATTTACAGGAAAGACATTCCTACCATTCCATTCTTCGAATCCAGACCTACTAGCTTCGGAGGGGGACGCTATCCATTATATTCCGAAGCAGAGAGAGAGAGAGAGAGAGAGAGAGAGAGAGAGAGAGAGAGAGAGAGAGAGAATAATAATAATAATAATAATAATAATAATAATAATAATAATAATAATAATAATAACAATAATAAATTTCTGGGACTCCTATGCAATCTCATTTGCTAACCAAAACCAAAGTGTTTTGTTTAAAACCACTGTTTTCATTGAAGAAATTTCACGCCAAAACGACAGAGAGAGAGAGAGAGAGAGAGAGAGAGAGAGAGAGAGAGAGAGAGAGAGAGAGCGCTGGCACCCCTTTCACATATTTAATAATTTCAGCGGATTATCTTCACAGTCGTGGCGATAATCATCCAAATTTTCCAGCACCGGACGAGACTAGAGTGACCTGCTCTTATCTCCAGCTGCGGATTGATGTAAAGGGGAGCCAGTAGAAGAGAAGGAAGCTTTGAATGGAATGTAGAATATAGAATTTAGGCCGAAGGGCAAGCACTGGTACATACGAGTATGAAGGTCATTCAGCGCTGGAAAGGAAATTGAGAATAGGTATGGGTTGAAAGGTGTAGCAGGAGGAAAACCTCGCAGTTGCACTATGAAATAATTGTTAGGAGAGAGTGGATAGCAAGATGAAAGAAAGGTAATATGAACGGAGGTACGGTAAAAGGAATGGAAGGGGTTGCAGCTAGGGGGGGCCGAAGGGATGCCGCAAAGAACCTTCAGTAATGCCTACAGTGCACCCCGTGAGGTGCACTGATGGCACTAACGCCCCCGGAAGGGGGGGGGGGGCGCTTTGAATTTGGCTTACACTGATTGTTCAGTAACGTTCAAAGAGAAAGGAAGAGAGAGAGAGAGGGATGGAAGGGGACACAGACAGACAGACAGACAGGCATTCATATAGATAAAGGAATAGATTGCATAACTTGCAATAATGATTTTAAAAATGATGCTAATAAACTCATTTCTCAAGAACATCACCAAAACTGAATGTAGCAATGAAGAAAGTACAGCCGACGCAGCATAAAGTTATCAGTTATCAAGCAGCAACTGAAAGCAAATTATTGATGTTCAGCTTGAAGGTTAAATTCAACAGCACCAACAATAAAAGCAAAAATGAATGTGAATCATGTTTTTTACTACGTCGTGCAACAAATGTATTACTAACAGATAGCTGGCTTTATGAATTCAAAGGAATTTAAGCAAACTCAAATATAAATTTAGGTTAGATCATTATTCATCTGGCTATACGACAAACAATAAATAAAATATCAATACGTTGTTTCCATTATAAATTCAATACCACTGGCACAAAGGCAAGAATGAATGAATGTAAATGACATGCAACGGAAGCTGTTAATTTAATCAATTCGCCAGAACTAATAAAAAGGAATTTAACCGGCGAATGTATATAACTGAGGACGTTATCCAACGAACGAAAAATATAAATAGAATTTTTACATAATAAATTCAATAACATTAAAATACGAATAGCATCTAAAGGCAGCTCACTTGAAAAATTCAATATCACCGACACGAAGGCTAGAGTGAATTTAACTTGTCCTCTTCGCTGATAATATGATTAAACAGCAAACTGGAAAAGGAAATAAATTACGTGAGTGAGTCCTGACAAGAGGAAAAACAGGCGAAGCCAGGAAACACGGGATCTGAAAGGTCAAAGCGACACAGACTCAGGAAAGAGCGACACAACAATATTCACAGCTCGACTTGAGAGAGACGCGATCGTACGTGAATATTGCACCGAGATCAAGATTACAGTTTTATTGCGTTTCGATGCACATCTTTTACGAAGAAAGCCGATATTCAGTTCATAACTGGCTCAGCAGACCCTCCTATGCGTCATACGACCAAGAAGAAATTTCTATCAGATGAGGTTTATTTCAATGCAGTTATACATTACAATGTGCTAACATATTTCATATAAAAATTGATTCCTTGTCCTCGTTTTCTTCGACTCTGGGCTACAAAAAGGCTATACGTTACCAGTGCCATAGATCCTCGCTACTTGAAAAATCTTAACACCTT
This sequence comes from Macrobrachium rosenbergii, assembly GCF_040412425.1. Taxonomy (NCBI): domain Eukaryota; kingdom Metazoa; phylum Arthropoda; class Malacostraca; order Decapoda; family Palaemonidae; genus Macrobrachium; species Macrobrachium rosenbergii. Next base: position 35,296,844 of record NC_089787.1, on the reverse strand, counting down.
TCCTATGCATTATACAGCACATGGATATTTCCATTCCTGAGAATACTCATGAATATTCATAATGACAATTAGCAAGGTAATTTTTACCTGTAATTAAGCCCAACATTCATGGCTATGGAAATATATGAGTGTTTTTCACTACATCAACTTACAGTAATTTTTTTATTTTGTAGAAGCATGCTTTGGAAGATAGTGACGATAATGTCTTTGGTTTGGGTTTTCCATTTGAAAAATCGCCAATTAGCAATAATAAAAATTGACAGATATAATGAAAAAAAGTTTCATCATAATGCTATAAGTTAATAGATACATTCAAATGTTGAACTGTTAGCTATAACAGGGCCTCGAGGGCTATAATAATAATAATAATAATAATAATAATAATAATAATAATAATAATACATTTCCACGAATCCTATGCAATTTTATTTACCATGAAAATACCGATATGGTGTTCTTTACAACCACAGCGTTCGTTTACGAAATCTTATTTTAAAACGAGAGAGAGAGAGAGAGAGAGAGAGAGAGAGAGAGAGAGAGAGAGAGAGAGAGAGAGAGAGAGAGAGAGAGAGCGTTTTCAGTCAGATTTGTAAATCCTTGGTAAATCGCCTTATATCTTTCCAAAGAAAGGGGAAGAAGATGAAAAACAAGAAACGATAGATTTTGTATTCCCAGGAAAATCATTTGATATCCTTCATAAAAACAAGAGGAAATAAAGATAGATATAGGTAGAGGAAGGATATATATATATATATATATATATATATATATATATATATATATATATATATATATATATATATATATATATATATATATATATATATATAGATAGAGATATATATATATAGATATAGATATAGAGATCTTGCTATGGTCTTAATCTCTATCTCTCTCTCTCTCTCTCTCACCTGCTATTATTCTTGCATATCTAATTAATCTATTTGTATGAATAATAAGATTGCTTAGAAGTTTCATATCATGATTGTTAATTATTGTATGCTTTTCTCGTCTCTCAGCCTGATAATGGCGACAGAGAATTCCCGAAACGTTGCTAATGAGAACAAAGACGATGTTACGGGTTTTAGCATTGGTTTCCTTCTTCTTGAATAGAATACTCTCTCTCTCTCTCTCTCTCTCTCTCTCTCTCTCTCTCTCTCTCTCTCTCTCTCTCTCTCTCTCTATATATATATATATATATATATATATATATATATATATATATATATATATATAAATATATATATATTTCTATATATATCCCCCTCTATCTCTCTATCTCTCTCTCTCTGTCTCTCTCTGTCTCTCTCTCTCTCTCTCTCTCTCATATATATATATATATATGTGTGTGTGTGTGTGTGTGTGTGTGTATATACTTTATTATATATATATACACATATATATATATATACAGAAAGAGAGAGAGAGAGAGAGAGAGAGAGAGAGAGAGAGAGAGAGAGAGTGAGATCCTGTTGTCAGGTTCAGCAGGATCTTAATAAGTCAAGCGTGTATCCTGGAAGGCCTCAAGATAATTATCGGTATTTTTTAGCAGAGGCCGAGAAAACAGCCACCTGCGCTTATCTAGGGCTGAAGACTAATATAAAGGGGAACTAGTGGCTGGGATGAGAGCTCTGAATGTGTTTGGCTTTCATCGTTCAATATCGTCGAGGAAGGGAAGAAGCAGATAGATAGATAGATAGATAGATAGATAGATAGATAGATAGATAGGGAATGGGTGAGAGATTGAGGTAGAGGGAGATAATATGCGATGAAAGAGAAGAGAACTCTTTCATCAGAGTATCGTGTTTCTGATGAGTATTTCAGAATTAAATTTACCATTGAGGAAGATGACAAGGATAAAGTAAAGAAAGATTGAATGCTTAAATGAGATATAAATCTGTGTGTGTGCGTGTGTGTGTGTGTGTGTGAGTGTGTATGTGTGTGTTTCTTCGGACGACAAATCAAATTTATATTTCATTTAAGTATTCCGTCTTTCCTTACGTTATCCTTGTCATCTTCCCCAGTGGTAAATTTATTTCTGAAATATTCATCAGAAACACGATACTCTAATGAAGCACTTATCATCCCTATCCCTCGTTCTCTTCTCTTTCATCATATATTATCTCTCTCTCCCTCAATCCCTCACTCACTTTATCTATATATCTATTTATCTATCCAACTATCTGCTTCCATTCCTCGACGATATATATATATATATATATATATATATATATATATATATATATATATATATATATATATATATATATATAATTAGAGTTGATAAAGCATTAGAATGAAAGGACATGTTAAGTATTTAGCTTTTTCTTATCACGAAGATCTTTCATCAGACTATGAATGCAGCCAAAGAGTCTGAAGCTTTCATTAACATGTCTTGGCAACCCGCCAGTCAACAGTGTGGATCATCTGCACGAAATTGTATGTACCGTACCGTATCTTCCATCATTAAAACGAAGTAAAAACCACAAGAAGGCATAGTACTTAATGATTAGTGTTAAATCCCCCACCCACAGCTTTCTATAAAAATTACGACATGGAGCTCTCCTAAAAGCTGTTTAAGCCTCCCAGACTACCAACAGTAGAAGCGAAACTCATTATCACGAGGAACCTTCTAATGGACTAAGTTCTCGTTGTCTAAAAGCCTTTATTTCTTATTGTGTTGCTAGGCACCGTTTGCCGAAAATACATCAATAATTGTAAACTTGCAAATAATTTGCTTCTCAATACGCGAATGGATTTTAATTAAGCTGTAAATTTAGTTGGATCACTTAAATAATGTGTAAGGCTTTCCTGTAAAAGAATACGTCGCTTCCAGTGTGGCTTTTGTTTTGTATTTTGACATTAAGTCTTTGGCTCGGAAAGAGGATGTCTACAGCGAAAAAAACTTCAATTACTTTCATCACTGAATCGTGGATGATCCCCTTGTACAGAAAACTTCCACAACACTAGTCACCTCAGACACCTAGCAGGAGGCTCATGAGCAATGTGTTAAACTCCCTTTCAGAAAGTGCACAATTCACCTCTACCTTGCATGCAATCTCGTTATCCCTGAATCCCAAGGCCAATTCCTTTCCAGTACATTTTCTGTATGTACCCATCAGTTCGTTGGCCTTCGTCCCTTTCTCTCTTATAACACTCCCGAATCATACAATCTTCGCCAGCCTATTGTTCAAGCAAAGTTTTGCCCTATCACACACAAACTGCTACCTTTCTTGCTTTGACAATCCAGTGGTCCACTTAAAGCACAAAAATTACTAGACTTGTATTTTTAGAAATAATAATAATAATAATAATAATAATAATAATAATAATAATAATAATAATAATAATAATAACAATAATAATAATAATAATAATAAAATAATAATAATAAGAAATCAACAAATATATAAATAAATTGCATTATTTAACAAATATTACAATTTTTATTTATATAATTGTGGATTTTTATTATACAATGTTTAATCACGACATTGTGAGTTTCTAAGCAATAATAATAATAATAATAATAATAATAATAATAATAAGAAGAAGAAGAAGAAGAAGAAGAAGAAGAAGAAGAAGAAGAAGAAGAAGAAGAAGAAGAAGAAGAAGAAAAAGAAGAGGAAGAAAAAGAACATATGCTTTAAATAAACAGGAATCACTGCACATAATTTACCTGGACTAATAATAATAATAATAATAATAATAATAATAATAATAATAATAATAATAATAACTTAATGGTAAATTCCAAAAGCGGAAGAATTACCAGAAACGGATGATCACGCTGAAAAAAAATATTCCTGGATTCCCCGAGGCATTCCAGCCAGTAGTAGCAAAGCACGTTCCAGCTACTACTACTACTACTACCTGGAGTCAAGACAAAGCATCAGGCCCCAGTAATTGCTACTCAAGCTTCCCCGGGCGACGATGCGAAAGCGAGATGCTATTTAAGAGCAAACTTCCAATGGACTAAATGGCTATTTCCTGATCCTTTTTCTAAAATGTATCCAAGGGAGAGTTTCATTTTTTTTTTCTTTCTCTAAATTATCGAAATGTTGAAAACGGTCGGTTCTAAAAAAAAAAAAAATAATAATCTCGTTTTAACGCTCGCGTTGCCGTAATTACAGTTACGCATTTGAGAATCTTTGCGTAGAATGGCGTGTTTGCCCGAAAGTGGTATTACTGCAACGACTTTTTTTCTCATGGGGAAGAACATAACGTCTAATGTAGTGTGAGCAAATAAAGTGTGGTCTTTATTCTTTGGCGCAACAAAGCAAACAATTATCTTTTGTAATTCTACATCTTCCACGAGATTTTTTATTCTTGTTTATGCAAGATTTTACCTAAACCTCTTCATGCACCTCGCTTACCACTATGGAATAGAATGGAATGGTATATAAAATGTAGGCCAAAGGCCAAGCGCTAGGACCTATGAGGTCACTCAGTGCAGAAAGGACATTGAGAATAAAATAGTTTTAAAGGTGTAACAGGAGGAAGGCCTCGCAGTTGCACTATGAAACAGCTGTTAGGAGAGGGTGGAAAGTAAGATGGAAGAAAGAGAATTAGAACGGAGGTACAGTAAAACGAATGAAAGGGGCTGCAGCTACGGGCCTAAGGGACGCCGCACAGAACCTTAAATAATACCCACAGCGCACCGCATGACAACACTACCCCCATACGGGCTTACCAGTATGGCAGAAAAAAAAAAAAAAACTTCTGGAATCCAAATAATTCTTCACTACCTTAAATCCTACGCATATTTTGCGGCCCCAAAAGCGAACTATGAATGAATAAACGTTTAATTTCAAACGATGTTCGATGACGCAATAACTGGATATGAAACGCCCCAAAATTTAAATTGTACATTCAGGAAATTTCCTGTTAAATGAACGTAGTCCCAAAGCAACTGGAAAATGACATTTCTACTTTTCGGTTATTTTATAAACGTTAAAATAATTGCTGTAATTCAGACGGAGAAATGTCAAAAATATAGTACCGCCATATTTAAAAGATTACTTATGAATGGAATTTAGACTAGAATATAGAATTTAGGCTAATGGCCAAGAGTTGGGACCTTTGAGGTCATTCAGCGCTGAAATGGAAATTGACATTAAAAAGGTTTGAAAGTTGTAACAGGAGGAAAAACTCGCAGCTGCACTGTGAATCAAATGCTAAAAGAGTGTGGAAAGTAAGATGGAAGAAAGAGAATATGAACGGAGGTACAATAAAAGGAACGAAAGGGGTTGCAGCTAGGCGCCGAAGGAACGCTGCAATGAACCTTATGTAAGGCCTACAGTGACCCATATGAGGTGAACTAATGGCACTAGCGTAGGGTATCAGACATACCCTTCCCTGGATAACTGGCAGAGGGTAGGTCATTCCTAACCCTTTCTATAACTCCATAACCAAAGTTGGAATTAATCAGGAGAAAAAATGTGAACCTTCATTTCAAAATAATTAGAAGCCATATTCACCTCAAACCTCCATAAGATGTCACACCTTTCATTCCTTTTACTGCACCTCCATTCATATTCTCTTTCTTCCATCTTACTTTCCACCCTCTCCTAACAATTATTTCATAATGCAACTGCGAGGTTTTCCTCTTGTTGCACCTTTCAAACCTTCTTACTGTCAATTTCCGTTTCAGCGCTGAATGACCTCATAGGTCCCAGCGCTTGACCTTTTTGGTCAAAATTCTATATTCCATTCCATTCCATTCAGATAGCATATCATATCCCTTGAATTACTAAACCAGGTCTTAAGAATCTGATGGGAGAAATAACTGGTCACAATAGGTCACTTAAAAGCCAAGAGAATGATAATGAGTGTGCGGATTAATTAAGAGATTACAGAACAGTGTATAGCGCAGGAAGACACCCTCAAAGGTGACATCACATAAGTCACAGATTCAAATAAAAATCGAATGTATTTGAAAGGATATTTCTTTCAGATTTTTGCCCTGTAGAGCTTCCATTCCAGCCAGGTACCTCGCCTAAAGACAAACATCACATTCCGGTAATTGACAATGAAGCCTCCCCCGATAGCCAGCGGGGAGCGAGATGTGCTTTTTAGGAGAAAACTTCAGATGGACTAAAGGGAGGGATGAAGGTAAGGGAGCGGCCCATGAGAGAGAGAGAGAGAGAGAGAGAGAGAGAGAGAGAGAGAGAGAGATTCCAAAATTAAGCCACAGTCTCCAAAGCTGTAAATGAATAAATACCATAATTAATGAAGACAGCACATCCTGCAGAGATACAGATTACTCATTTTTTATGACAGAAAAATTCTTATAAACTTTTAAGAGAACTACTTATTTTGATTCATTGTCAATACTGCTAATGTAATGGTTTATCTTCTTATTGGGCATTACAAACTTTCTTCTTAAATGTTTAACCTTTTCAATTATCAATACTGCTAATGTAATGGTTTATCTTCTTATTGGGCATTACAAACTTTCTTCTTAATTGCTTAACCTTTTCAATTATCAATACTGCTAATGTAATGGTTTATCTTCTTATTGGGCATTACAAACTTTCTTTTTAATTGTTTGACCTATGTTTCTCTAGTGACAGCTTAGGTTGATCTGATTTTAAAATGTCATCTGCACAATTACAGCCGAACGCTATTTCATGAATTTAAAAATAAAATTTGCCAGTAATACTTCAATGGAAATTAAAGAACATTCAATGACGGTTTGCAATGAGTAGGAATACTGATGTATTTCACACTGAAAAGTTAACTTCCTCTTGAAGAAATCACAGTAAAAACAACTAAAATTATTGGGCAGAAATTTTATACCTGTAAAAAAATATAATAACACTGTAATGGACTCTGAATATTTTAAAGAAACGAAATTCATGGAGGGGCCTTTCCATTACAGAGGTATAACGAGTTTCCATGTGATGTGTATTTCGAGTTTTGGCGGCTGAAAATATTTTTAAAAGAATTCCAGAGAGAAAAATATCGAATTTCAAACTAACATATTGTCGGGGCAACAGGGAATTCGCGCAGGCAAAGGCAAAATGATGATATGGCAAGCGTAAATCGTGAAAAATGTTAACACTGGAAAAGCAAATTTTGTAACCTGGACTCACACTCTGGAAAATCCTTCAAAGAAAGTTAGCACTTTCAATGCAAGTTTCGTCACTGTAACTGAAAATAGATATTAAGACGTTTTTAAATCCTTGGAAACAGGTTTTCCTTTCATATTTAAAATATGGCTATCTGCTCTCATACTAAGTTTCGATATAGCTAAAAGCCTGATTTTAATGTATTATATAAATCCACAAGAAATTATATTTGCAATAATGTTTATGATCATTTATCAGTCATATTGTGTGAGGAAAATAAAATTTAACTGAACTGTTATATGTAAAAATTCCAGATAGATAAATATACTAATTTCATTAAGGACATGTCAAACATACAATTAATGCCTTAATATTTTAATCAAACGAGCAGGATAGAAAATCCTCTTAAGTCACTGAAAAACAAATCTAAAAGAAAAATTAAAATTAAAATCGAAAATTAAAATCTAAACTAGGATAAAGTCTACAGCCCTTTATATAAGCTTAATAGCAGTTTTATCTAAAATGAATAGCTATTAAAGGTAAGTTGGGATTAGAATACAATGACCTCGCTACAGCTGGGATAACACAAGTTTTAATTTATGCCTTCGAACCGAACGCCATCCCTTAACCTCCCGTTTATTTCTCTACGTCCTCTACTGTGAATGTTTCACCCTCTCTCTCTCTCTCTCTCTCTCCTGCTACGACGATGGGGGAATAATGAAGACATGATTGATGGAAGCGAGGAGGAACAATCCTCTCGCGGTATCATACCCTCTAAAGATGGAGGACGTGATGGCTTGTCAATAACTAAATTGATGTCTGTGTTTCACTGGTGGCCTATCATACGCAAGAGGGGAACAGTGACGGATTTCTGTTGAGGAATAATGGCAGATTACTGTTAGCGAAAGGTGAGAGATTTCTGTATGGAACGGTGGTAGATTTCTGTAAGGAACAGTGATAGATTTCTGTAAGGAATAGTGGTAGATTACTGTAAGGAACAGTGTAGATTTCTCTAAGGAACAGTGGTAGATTTTCTGTAAGGAACAGTGATATATTACTGTAAGGAACAACGGTAGATTTCTGTAAGGAACAGTGGTAGATTACTGTTAGCTCATGGTAGCAGATTACTGCAAGGAATAGTGGTAGATTACTGTAAGGAACAGTGGTAGTTTTCTGTAAGGAACAGTGGTATATTACTGTAAGGAACAGCAATACATTATTGCAAGGAACAGTGGTAGATTTCTGTAGGGAACAGTGGTAGATTACTGTTAGCGAATGGTGGCAGATTACAGTAAGGAACAGTGATAATTTCTGTTTGGGAGTTGTGGTAGATTTGTGCAGGGGAAAAATGAGAGATTTCTTCAGGAAATAGTGGTAGATTCCGGCAGGGGAAACGTGATTGCTTATTGTAGTGGATTAGTGGATAATACCAGCTTCCCGTGCAGAACTGAGATTTTTGCGGAGGAATTTAGGGCGATTTCTGAAGAGGAATAATGACATATTTCAGTAGGGAAATGGCAGTGGATTTTTTGTAAGGAATGGTGGGGATACGTGTAGAAAATGGTGGACGACTTCTTTAAGGTATACTGGCTGATTGATTCATTATTATCTGGCGTCATAATCACTACAAAAAGAGGCCGATTTCTTGAGGAGAATTGTGGTAAATTTTGCAGAACTGAAAGTGGAGAGATGGTCCCAGAGAAAAAGAAAGACTTACACGGGTCGCTGAACGAGGTATTATCGTCACCATTTGTGGAATGCAGGTGACAAGAAAACACGTGATATTTTTCTACTTATCAGTAATTATTTATTTATCCATATTTTCTTACGAAATGACCGAATGCGTCTGAACCTGGATGCTTTGATGCTTAACCTTTCGTCAAAGTTTACTGATTGCTTTTGACATAATTTCATCCGCTTCAGTTACAACAGCAGCGAGAGACATTACCGGACAAGAAGGGCATCTCTTCTTGTTGACATTATAAAGGACATCAAAGACTCTAATCAATGTAACAAAAAGTGACATAAATAACCCGGAGTGGTCATTGTTTGTCCTGTACTTAATGTAGAATGATTAGTGATTATTGAACGGTATTTTAATTTTTTTTTTTTTCATAATTTCGTAGAATAAACAATGCTAAGTTGTTTAAATAAAACATAGTACTTTACAATGGAAAATTATTCTGAGTGCAAACATTCCGCATTCTCAAGATTTGAACGAAATGTCTTCTTTTGGTTTGTTTTCATGTGCGTTGGTGCAACTGACAATTATTAAGACACTGGCTCATCCAGGTTAAAAAAATAGCACCAGTAAAGTAAGATGTAATTCATTCAGACAGTTATATTACGACATTCTTCTATGCGATTTGGTTATATTCTGATTTAATACTATTAAATATATTTTGAATGTTTCCTATGATTTTTCCACAGGAATATGAATAAATTAACTAACAAGGTATAATTAAAATTTATTCTACTATGAATAATAGTAAAATGGCAATATGATCCAATTCAACTCCCAATTACGTTAATAAATAAACATGATATTCGCACCAGTGATCTATTCACCATCCTATCTTCCAGTTTAGTGACTTATGTCGGGAAACAGCGCTACCGAAACTGCCCAAATGAATCTCTATGGTGTTTGTACTTACTGTAAAGCAAATGAAGCCCCGAGGTGCTTTTGTGCCTGCCATATCTTATTAGGCTTTCAGTTACTTATAAATCTCGGCCTTGAATTGTATAAATACAGTATTAGGAAGTAGGGATTCTCCATTTGTTCTTTTTAATTCTATGGTTTTTACTTTTTGAAGTAAAAACGATGCCAGTGAAAGGTGTCATTCCAACGTTTGTGCTGGGTTAGGCCACAGTGAGTTTTGATGAGGTACGGAGTGTACACACAAACAAATACGTACATACATACATAGTTACATACATACATACTTACATTACGTAAATACATACATACACACATACAAAGAGGGAAAAAAGATTTTAACTACTAAGCCAAAGATCTATATATGAATGTATGTATGTATGTATGTATGCATATACATGAGTGTGTATATATGTGCGTCACTGTAGTCCTGAGTTCTTGTCCTCCGTGGTTCGAGTCCATGAGACGATGAACTTATTATCAGCTAAAAAATTCCTCTTCGGGTAACATACTGTATATGAAAATATATTATTTCCGAGGTAGAGCGAATTAGATATTAAGGGACATTTGTACCTTAATGCTTATATATATATATATATATATATATATATATATATATATATATATATATATATATATATATATATATATATATATTATATATATATATATATATATATATATATATATATATATATATATATATATATATATATATATATACATATATATGTGTGTGTATATATATATATATACATATGTATATACAGTATATACATATATATATGTGTGTGTGCGTATGTATGAATAATGCTACTATGGGATATTCATCACTTATGTGCATGACACCCATGCACATGCACTCTACAGTAGATATTGTCTGATGATTCCACAACAGTTTTACTTAATCTGAAGCACTGTACCATGACGCGCAACTGAATGATGATTTATTTCCCGGTAATAAGAACTGATGGTCAGTACGCTATACCTCACCACCAAAAGTACATTCTACCGCGAGGAAAATAAAATATTACAAACAGAAACAGATTCTGTCTTCAACAGAGTCTACCTCAGGAAACTTTGCCCTTCCAAATGAGTGGTGGAAACTAATAGGAGAACAAGAGTGATGAAAGACTTGGAAATAACATGAAGAGACTCATAGGGGATAGAATAGTTTAGCTCAATCTCTGGGTTTGTGGAATCTATGGGAACATTTAAGTAAAGAAATGTATATAAGGCATCAGCAACATAATTTGATGTTGGAAACATATCCACATGAGCAAGAGGAGGCAAAGGCTACATCTTTACTTGTGAACGTGGCGCTAGCAATCTTATGGAAAATGTAAATTTTTCGAAATTAACAATATATTCTAATAATTACCCAGCCTGAGAGGCAGAGAGGCCCAAGACGCCAACAGTTAATATAAATATATCTTCTATTTGAAGTTTTCTACCAAACTATTTATGAACAAATCTAAACTAAAAATTGCATGTACAAAAATCCCAAAAATATCCATTAGGGCCAAAAAGAGCATTTATCAAAATTTCGTTACGTACATCCCAAAACTGAAATAAGGAAACGGGAGAAAGAAAAACAGTGTTTCTGTGTGCTTGATCTTTATTTTTCTCTTCCTGCTGATCACAAAATATTACCCAGAATTTCGTCGAAATTCATTTTACACCTTATATTGAACCTCCTCATCGGACTAACTTATACAACTAGTTACAGGAGTGTGAAAATATTCAGTAACTTTTCAAATTATTCTACATATCAGTTCCTGAATTTTTCAATCTTAATTTTATTATTTGGTGAAAGAAGCTATATTACTAATAAATGGTAAACAGGATCTTTTACATTTTCAGTGGTCTTTTTTCTAGGTGACTAAATTTTTTATCATTGCATCATAATTTTTCACTTTTTTCCAGTGACTTTTTTATGAAACAAAAACAGCAAAATATTTGAATTACACAAACGTACTTAGCAACGAAAACACGAGAGAGCTATTTATGGTGTCTGTATAAATCCTACGAATCAAAATCACGACCCTTCAAATATTTATTGTCATATCTAGTAGTTCTGTGAAATAAACTTCCCTGTCACAGAAAACACTCCGCTTTTAAAGTATATCGTAAAATCATTCTTCCACTGCTTTTACGAAATTCATCTGTTCGTCTTTATCTCGTTTCTTTACCTTATTCACAAAGATTTCGTAAAATCGTCGTGTCACAATAACATAAACTCCCTTCTGAAGTTAATCTTGGCTGCGATCTTGCGTAAACATACGAAATATTAAACACAACATTCTGAATCGTTCACTCATAGAAATCCGCTTTTCCGTTCCCAGATGATTCCAAAATATAATACTCAACGTTACTTTTCTATGGATTAAGAGCGAGAGACTCAGAGCATTAAGTACTTAACGTTACTTTATTACGGATTAAGTTGGAGAGTTCCAGCTCGTTAAGTCCCTTCTTTTCCTTTCCAGGTGTAGATGAGTTTTTGTTTTCGTTAAATCTATTTATCAGTGATGTTCTACACATCCTCGTGCGGTGTTCTACGTCTTATTTCAAGAATACATTTCCAGGCTTGAGAAAGCTGTGCCAGGTAACTGGTTCAGATTTGGGTCTTATGCCAGCACGGCTCCCTTCCAAAAGGTGACCCGTAATTGTGGTAAGGTGATAAAGGAAATAAGAGGTCATGCTATTGCGCACTTCTTGACTCTGAAAAAAGCGGGACGCCATATTTTAAAAACTAACCATAGACTTTTCTTGAAAATAATCTCACTATGTTTCCCAAACGCAAGAAACTGAGAAGTATGTCATCGAACGTAACCTAACCCAACCTAACATAACCAACCTAACCTAACCTAGGGGCATGCCAAAAAAAAACCGGGCCTGGTGCAATGCTAGCATGCATCTCAGGAATTTGCGCCCCATAGTTGGAGAAGGGGGCAGGGTGTCTGCTTACCACTTACAATGTGCTTTACGTAGACGGCTGTCGCAGGTACTCAAGGTTCCTTACAGGGTCGTATCCTGCCCTAGTTGTATTGATTTTTGCTTTTTTTTATCCACTGCTTAGGTCTCTCAGCTATCCAACTTCTTTATCTTTTTGTTTCTCTCATTCGAGAAAGTGGTTTACTAATCTCGTTTATAATAACAATAACAACAATAATAATAATAATAATAATAATAATAATAATAATAATAATAATAATAATAATATTAATAATAATAGAAAAAAGTGGTCTTTACTTGGTTTTTCTGTGTCGATTTAGTAACTGTCTGAAATAGGCGTAAATTGCCTACTTTATTATTATTATTATTTATTATTATTTTTTGTCTTTTCCGTAACCCTAAATGTAAGATATGGGCGTAAGATGTTTAACTCCTAAGTATTTGCTCCAGTTCTCACATAACAAAAGCTTCACATACCGCGGTAGAATGTAGACGTTTGCTTTGTACAGATTTTCACGGCATACAATATTTCTACTTTTATATTCAAGAAAACACAAATACTTGTACTTTTTCATATATTCTTATTCACATTTTAAAAAATATAATAAATTAAGAATATACGTAACCAAGCAACGCTTATAAAGAGATAAAAGAATTTTGTAAGAGGCTAATTGAAGGTCACTGTGGGGTTTGTTGCCTGTCAGATATACGACTTGAAAAATAGTTTGCAAACTCATACCGAAGAAACGTACAGTACGTTACTCCTCTAAAATTCTAATGACCAGAAGAGAGAGAGAGAGAGAGAGAGAGAGAGAGAGAGAGAGAGAGAGAGAGAGAGAGAGAGAGAGAGAGAGACTCTCATTTAATTTTTTAGCCATACTATCCCAACTTGGTTCGAACTCGAGGTCTACCCGAACTAAAGTTTTTCTACTTCACTAGTTTTGCTCCGAATTATTTTGGAGTTTAAGAATAACTGATTGTGGTTCCCTCTATTTAATATTTTTTGTCGTTGCTTCACATTTTTCGGGGTTGTTATTCTGACAATAAATTATGTATGCGATATTTTACAATGTAATTTCTTAATGTTAAAATATTTGAACCTTTTTATCCCACACATGTACAAAGCTCGATAAAATTAACACAAAACAAGTAAAAAATACGCCGAAATTTCTTCAGTGCAATCGAGTTTTCTGTACAGCGTATAATCAAGGCCACCGAAAACAGATCTATCTTTCGGTGGTCTCGGTGTAATGCTGTATGAGCCGCAGAACATGAAACTTTAACCACGGGCCGGTGGTGGCCTGTCCTATATCGTTGCCAGACGCACGATTATGGCTAACTTTAACCTTAAAGAAAATATAAACTACAGGGGTTAGAGGGTTGCAATTTGGTAGGTTTGATGATTGGAGGGTGGATGACTAACTTTCCAATTTACAGCCCTCTAGCGTTAGTAGTTTTTAAGATATGAGGTCGGACAGAAAAAGTGCGGACGGACAGACAAAGCCGGCACATTAGTTTTCTTTTCAGAACACTAAAAGTGACGTATAAATTATGTCCATGTGACGGGTTTGTGGTGCAAGCAAACATGCTTATCATCTTCATGTATTTACTGGAAATGGATTCATCTTGATACTGTTCAAGTGGACACATAATTACAACTTTTCAATAAAATTGAGTTTTACTATTTAATACCTTTGTTCGTTGATAGGATATGTGATGTAAATTCAAATCAAGCATCATGAACTGAATTACTTTTCAATAAAAATGACTTTTACAAAGACTCTTTAATACCATTGTTCTTTAATCGGATATTTGATATAGATTCAAATTAAGCATCACGTATGGAATTACATCTTAAATGAGACTGAAATTCGACGAGAAAACTTACGCAATATCAGACGATAATTTCAGGGATGACAGATGAGCTGTTTATCACGCTGGGATTGATGCTGTAGTTACGGCTGTTTATGATGGCATAACCCTCATAAAACACAGGTTATATTACAGTCCTTGTCAGTTCATCAGAATTCTCTCTCTCTCTCTCTCTCTCTCTCTCTCTCTCTCTCTCTCACACACACACACACACACACACACACACACACACACACACACAGTGTACGAAAGCCTTATGACTGCTTCATACATATTTGGGTACACTGATCATATCTGCAATGGGATAATGGCATTCTATCATAAACGATTAGTGAGAAGTGTTTACTTATAATTTATATACATAAATAAAATATATTTCAACATAATTATGCAACAGGTAAACAATTCCTGCTTCATCTCTGAAAGATATCATGGATATCGTGAAAATCTGACGGCACTGTATAGCCGTTAATATTTAGAATTATAATTTTAAGAGACCTAGTAAGTTTCTTTAAGCCCTTCTACAGTTTGAATATAATCCGCTTTAGGGAACATCGCAACACTTATGTACTAAATCATTCAGTCTCCAGTCTAAAGGTCTCTGTACATGACGTTTTCAACTTTTGATGGTTCATTTCTTGCCTCCATATATCATTTTAAACGCCGAGGGCAATTTCCTTGCAGCATTGTCAAGGGTATTTTTAGTTTTGATAGGACCATTCCTTGCAGCCTGTACGTGTACCGTCAGAGTTCCGAGCACTTTATAATTCTGTAAAAGGCATATTGAACTTTAGCGTGTCATTTCATGCCTTTTAGTTTATGGATTCTTAACTTTGCAGCTTTCAATTTTGTAAATGGCGTTTTTACTATCGATTAGTCGAACTTCTCTTTAGCGCCGCAGCCGCTTCTCTACGATTTTGGGAAAATCGTTGAAGTGTCGAGGGATTTTTGCTTGTATTGTTTATGACATTTTTGACGTTGTGGGTCCTTTCATACTCTTTTGAACATGGCATCTGTTTTTCATTTGATGGGTGTTATCTAGTGCATTTGTCCATGCTATTTGCATCGAGTAAATAGAACCTTTAATTTTGCTATCGAATTTCTCAAGTTATTTTTTTTTTACAAATATTAGTGGTTTATTGTCATTTCTTGTATTTAAAAACGGCAATTTTATTACTGACAACAGCTTTACGTCACCAGGCGTAATTACCTCCAGCAAAA
Source organism: Macrobrachium rosenbergii (assembly GCF_040412425.1). Classification (NCBI taxonomy): domain Eukaryota; kingdom Metazoa; phylum Arthropoda; class Malacostraca; order Decapoda; family Palaemonidae; genus Macrobrachium; species Macrobrachium rosenbergii. Next base: position 35,281,067 of record NC_089787.1, on the reverse strand, counting down.
GAAAAATATAAAATAAAATGCGTCAAAGCTTCCATGTACCTCACTTGTCAAAATGAGAAAAATGAGAAAGAATTGGAAAATGTATCACTCCTTTTCTCATCATGCATAACCGAGGTTATAACACTGTAACAGCAGGTCACTAAGTAAGTATATATATATATATATATATATATATATATATATATATATATATATATATATATATATATATATATATATATATATATATATATATATATATATATATATATATACACACTTACGTACATACTAGTGAAAATAGCAGAAGCAATTCCCGTGAAACCTATTTCCTGTTGTTACTCCAGAAAAGAAAGCAAGAAGAAGCGGCGAGGAGAATGGACGTGGGAATTCTAATTTTTCAAGAATATCTCTCTCTCTTTTACAAAAGTCGCCTAGGGGACGATCTGCATCAGGCAAGTACTGAAAGGTATGAACTAGTTCTCTATGTACTGCTTCATTACTCGATTGCTTAGACATGCACATGGAACTGCAGGTTTGCCTTAATAATAATAATAATAATAATAATAATAATAATAATAATAATAATAATAATAATAATAATAATATTATTATTATTATATTACACAGTAGTTTAGCGAGACGATGATAAATTAAATTAGGTATACCTTAGTTTAACCAGGCCACTGAGCTGATTAACAGCTCTCCTAGGGCTGACCCGAAGGATTAGACTTATTTTACGTGGCTAAGAACCAACTGGTTACCTAGCAACGGGACCTACAGCTTATTGTGGAATCCGAACCATATTATAAGACTTCTCAAGCACCTAGTCTTAAATGATAAGCGAAATATTACAACAAGGCAAAGCTAAAGAAGTTGGACAGCTAAGTGAAAAGAGACTAACAAAAGGAAGGAATAAGACTTAAACAAGGGTTACTGCAAAGAGCTTATGAAAGAGAGAGAAATGAGAATATCCTTCCTTTTTTTCACTGTTGCTCTTTCTGCGCAAAAGTGTGTGCGTTTCTGTTCCGTCTGCGCATGTGCTTCTGATTATTTGGATTCGTCAAAATATTCCCTTAACATCCTAATGACGTCAATGTATTTCAACAAAGGGGAGATTGAACTACTTTTACAATTAATTTTTCAACGACAACAGAACATTTCTCTTACAATTATTCATGAGTGTTGTTGATGAAGAGCATTCAAGGTGCATCCTGGGTACATATCTTGAAAATATGATTTTTGAATTTCCAAATACCTGTATGTTTTTTTGGCGTCACTGCTATTTCCAACAATTATCAAAACTAATTGGTGGATACTGTAATTGTTTGAATACTACCATACATAAACACGTATCACTTACTCCTTTATATAGACGTAAACAAACATATGTATATATCATCATACGGCTTTTCCCTTAGAGGGGATGGCACAAAGAAATGTTCTGGGATGAGGATGTAGGCCCCATAACCTGCCAAGTGGATAGTTAAGGGGTTTATGTGCCGATGACTTGTGACCCAGTCCTCATCTTTCACCATTCAAGTAGTGATAGACCCACAATCACGGAAACGTATACATACAAACATACATATCTATACACACGCGGACACACACACACACACACACACACACACACACACATATATATATATATATATATATAAAATATATTGTATTTATACATATATATATATATATATATATATATATATATATATATATATGTATATATATATGTATATATATATATATATATATATATATATATATATGTATGTATGTATGTATGTATGTATGTATGTATGTATGTATGTATATATACAGTATATATATATATATATATATATATATATATATATATATATATATATATATATATATATATATATATAAGGATTTTTTCTACAAACTTTACAAACTTGTTCATTTCACGTAGCAAGGCTACAGGCAGCGGAGAGGGCTTCAATTCATGGCAGAATAATACAGAGCACGGATGGTGAAAAATAATCGCTTTCCCAAGAAAGATGTTTCCTTTTTCCGCGGTGCAACGCTTGATTAATTGCTCTGCCTTTAAATTATTCCCAGATATAAATGATGAATAGAAGTAATTGTTTCCACAGAGTCACTGCTGCAATGATTTATCCGTTCCTCTCTCTCTCTCTCTCTCTCTCTCTCTCTCTCTCTCTCTCTCTCTCTCTCTCTCTCTCTCTCTCTCTCTCTCTCTCTCTCTATATATATATATATATATATATATATATATATATATATATATATATATATATATATATATATATAATAGCTAATGGAATATGGTATGTTAACGGTGATTTTTTTCACCAGAATTAAAATTTTCCTCGACTTGTTAATCACAAGCATCAAGTCTGTTGTTCCAAATCCATTCAATAATACATCAACCCTTAGTCACTCACTGATTCTAGCGACCTTTCAGGCCTTATTGTGACCCACGCCATTCACAGTGCCTCAACTGTCTACACGTGTACTGTGATCGATGTCTGTTATAAAGATGACTGTGCAGTTCATGGTACTGTGAAAGGGGACAATGTCAAAGAACATTTAAGTGGTGTCTCTAAATGTCATTATACTGAATTGGTGTGAAAATCTATTGGACTCTGTATTGTCAACATAAACTTGAGTTTACTGACGTGTGCTATACGCAGAACTGGGAGATAGCTCGGCGACACTGGAAATACATGTTTTTCCTTCTCTGAAATGTCAAGGAAATCATTCATCTACACTGAAAATGATTTTACCAGATATACTTTTAAGATGACGCTTGAAAGCTCGTAGCACACTATCACGAACCCTCGCCTAATCAGTAAGTGGGCCAGGTTCGATTCCCTAAATGGACACCACCAATTTAATTCCACAGTGCCTCTACGACGTAAGCAGTGCTTTAAATGTAAGGTAGTTGGTATGGGAGAGAGTTCGTGGGTCTAGCGACCTCATCCCAAGACACGTTTGCGAGAACCTGAAAAGGTAAATAAATATATATACATTATACGTATATATATTAAACAAATATATGTGCATATATACAATTTTATATATATATATATATATATATATATATATATATATATATATATATTTATTATAATATATATATATATATATATATATATATATATATATATATATATATATATATATATATATATATATATATATATATATATATATATATATATATATATATATATATATATATATATAATTATATGTATGTATATATATATATATATATATATATATATATATATATATATATATATATATTATATATGTGTGCGTATATCAACTGTCTACCTCTGGATCAAAACATACAAGCTTAAGTCTGATTTCTGGCCGAAGCAAATGGACTTCTCGTATATAATTCCCTTTCAGAGTACGTACTCCCTAAGCAAAGAGAATAAATTCCTGGAACTATAAAACATTCTACGTCCTATTTTCCGCGATACCCAGACTGAACAAACGAGAAAGATATAAAACAAAGGCCAGAATTTATTGCCAATGAATAAATAAAAGCGACGATATTCGTTGTCGGAAGAGCAATAATCGCTACTCCTGAGTCCAGTAATTGGAACAGCTTATTTCATCTCCATCTGGAGTTATCCAATTATCTAACTCATGGGGCAATCAACAGATGGCGCTGAATTACGCTTCATGTCAGCACAGTTGGATAACTAACACCGCTGTGGATCGTGTTACACTCGGCAACAGATGCACTTAATTAAGTGGACGTAGGCTCCAGGACTCTCCGCGCTTGATGGGGCTCGACAAAATCGAAGTTCTGTATCTCTTTTCCTTTCAAATTATTGTCAGCGCGTTTCGAGCGCGTGTCTTTCATTTTTTATTGTCACAGAAGGCTAAAATGGCATACATGGTTGTAAAATAGCCTTAAATTTTCCATCTGATAAGACAATTGTATCTGTTTATCAACATTATATGCAAACAACTAAACTCATTAATACATATATACATACACGTACATATAATTTATATTATATATATATATATATATATATATATATATATACGTACATATAATTTATATTATATATATATATATATATATATATATATATATATATATATATATATATATATATATATATATATATATATATATATATATATATATATATATTATATGTATGTGTAGATATATATATATATATATATATATATATATATATATATATATATATATATATATGAAATTCCTCATCACATCTTCAACCTACTGTACAATTTGCAACAAACACAAGCCGTTTAGTACATCCATAGGTATGGTAGTACTTCTGGAGTAATATATTTAAGTATAATAAAATTATTGGGAACAACTAGAAAATAATGTGAAACACACGTTAATTTATTTCCATTCCTTAGACCTTACAGCGAAAAAAAAAATATAGAGGATTCTTAATAATTAATTCAAAGTCTAAACATAACAGCTGATGGTGCTTTTAATTAAGCATAGATGCATTACCAATAAACTAGTTTTTTAAACAAGGACAGGTAATGTGTTTCGTGAATATCCTTTGACCTTTTTAAAGAAGTCTATTTGAAGAAAACTACAACATTGTATACAAGAGTATGAAATATCGTACTTCATATTTTCATTCATTTCTGTTGCTGATTTATCCGTTTGATTTACAAAAACATCAAAGGCTCAAAATAATACTCTCTTTCCAAAAGTTGTCTTTCTAATAATTATTCAAGTTAATTCCACAGTGACGACGTGCCGTGAAGATTACGTTAGACGAAGTAAACTATTAACACAAACATGTACCTTGCCCATTATTCACAGAACAGATTTTGATAGCATATGTCTAGCTAAAGTGACCGGTGTACAAAACAATTTCTTTTGATATAGACCTCACCTGAAACGTAATGCTACGTGGCATACTCCCTGTAATACAATACTAATGACTTCTCATTGTTGCTCTCCCATCCATTTAATAATATATATATATATATATATATATATATATATATATATATATATATACATATACTGTATATATATATATGTATATGTATATATATATACTGTATATATATATGTGTATATATATATATATATATATATATATATATATATATATATATATATATATATATATAATATAAACCCGCTTTCTTACATCTAGTCGATGTTCCATTCATAAAACAAAGACTTGAAACTCGGTGGCGAAGCCTCTGCACCGATTAAACAGTGACGACGTCCCGTAAACGCTTGTAAATTACAGAGCGCTCTAAACAAAATCAGCGCGGAGAGATGGCCCGGTCCGATTAGAACAAATCCTGTAATCCTAATGGCCTCCTCCATCTCCATTTGCTTAGATGCCATGATTTAGTTAGAGAGGCTGCCAATGGATGGCGCTGAATTTAGCCTGTAGTGCATAAAGCATCCGTTTTGCTTCGATTTGCTTGCTCCGGATTGCTCTGGTATGGGGTTACTTGCAACGAGGCTGAAGCTGAAAGCGATGTGGATGGAGTTGGTACTCTTCGGGAGATGTACAATTTTATTTGACAGTGAATTTGACAGTGAATCAAAGTAATGGTGACAAACATTTTCGAATTAATACAGTCGCTTGTATAATTCAGACGGAACGTATGTGTATATATATATATATATGTACATATATACTGTATATATATATATGTATATATATACAGTATATATATATTATATATATATATATATATATATATATATATATATATATATATATATATATATATATATATATATATATATATATACATTGAGAGAGAGAGAGAGAGAGAGAGAGAGAGAGAGAGAGAGAGAGAGAGAGAGAGAGAGAGAGAAGGGCCGGGTATATCTGGGGAGGGAATAAAGATACAGATATGTTACACAAAAGCAATCTTCAGTGATGAAAATGAAATTATGCTGGAAAATTTTTATTTTTGCTAAAAAAAATAATGACACGTGAAAATAAAAATGGCCTTTAAGCATGCATAATCTAAAAGTACTTAAGTTTAATCAAATAATTCATCAGATTCACGAAATTTATCGCCAGATAAATCTTGATGTATATACTGGTATAAACCTAATGAGAGATTATATACGGTAAGTCTAGTGATTCAAGAGCGAATTAAATGTTCATGCAATAGGCATTCTTTTAATAGCGACATAATTTTAACTGTATGATTCCTTCACATTTCTTGGATAAACTTACAGCGAATGTTTACCAAAATTTATATAAAGGATGATCCCCTAACTTTCCTGATGTTCAAGCAACACCACTCTTCCTACAGCGCGTGGATTCGAATCCCGCCGGTGTGGGAAGAACACCCTCATTTATTGCCACTTCAGAGTCAAGGCTCGCAGAAGTGGGGGTATTCCCCTCTCCCCCCCACCCCACCCTCAAAAAAAGGTGGGAAAGAGGTCGTTGTTTTGAGGGCGTAAGCTTATTGAAAAAGTGTGAGGAAATCGTACAGTTTAGAAGTTCATGTAACAAAACAAAACAAAAAAAAAAAATCGTTCACACAATTATTTGCTCTAGAAACTCAGAAACTCTAGAATCACGGTATCTTGTAAGGTGTATGCCAGTATACGTGACGATTTATCTGGGGATATATTTCGTAAATAAAATATTTAATTAAACTTCTTTACTTTTAGATTATGCGCGCTTCAAGAGCAGTTATACTTTCAAACGTCATCTTATCAGCAAAATTATCTCAATAAAACTGTTCCGGTATAATTTCATTTTTAATTTTCAAGGATTATATCCCAGATTCCTCCACTATCTCCAGTGCCTCTCAAATTACCTCCCTTCCACTTAATCTTGATGACATAACTATTCACTCGGGCTAAGCTATCAGACTTAATGTCACTTTAGATCTCAGCCGTTCTGTGTTGATCAGGCTTAATTTTTCTTCTAGAAAAAAAGGAAGACCTGTCGATAGAAAAACAGCAGTTACCCGACGTTCTCCTTTGAGATTCTGGATCTCTGTCGTTCCATTTTAATCCGGTAAAATTCATCTTGCCATGAAACTCATTAATAAAGAAATAGCTGATGTGGGTCGTCCTCGCCTGAGGATAATATTAGTCTCTCCTCGAGTCTTCATTAATCTTTAATAACATTATTTCTATCTCGGCAAGATAACTTTTTCCCATGAGGTGAACCTGACAGCTAATGGCATTTTTATATATTGGTCTTGTTTTTCATTTTAAGTGGAGATTTTCAGTCTGAGATTAGATTGTAAGTGATCCAGTTTCCTCTGCTAAGTTTATTTTTAATCACAGAAAGCTGACTTGTATAAGTGTATATATATATATATATATATATATATATATATATATATATATATATATATATATATATATATATACGTATATAGATAGATAGATAGATAGATAGATAGACAGAGCCACAAACAAACACACACATATATATATTATATAATCCACGTCAGAAGGAGTGTGAAATTGAAAATGTAGAATAAACTACGAAAGTAGTTGTTCAAAGTCCCGGTTTTCACTCACCTTCTGACGTGGATTTTATAATATTCTCAAGCACGCGTCCCTTCGTGCTGCATTGATAGAGACACACACACAGACACATACACAAACACACACACACACACACACACACACACACACACACACACACATATATATATATATATATATATATATATATATATATATATATATATACTATATATATATATATATATATATATATATATATATATATATATATATATATATATATATGTATGTATTACCTTTCTTAGTGTTATTTCAGATACTTTCACAGTTGCTTTAGAAAGGTACAAAAATAATCCACTGACTCGGAACGAAACCTTGAACTGCTCAGAGCGACTTACCTCTTAATGCTCTGATTATTTAATTAAAGGACAGAAAGCGTCGGAAAGTCCTTGTCGCGCTCTCGAAAATATTTCATATTTCACTTGCCGTTGTCTTTTATGACTGCAGGGGTGCAGCCGGCAAAAACATAACATTATTTCATTAATCTCTCTCTCTCTCTCTTCTCTCTCTCTCTCTCTCTATATATATATATATATATATATATATATATATATATATATATATATATATATATATATATATATATTTTTTTTTTCTTCTCTACGATCACTCTGGACGATACAGAATATTATTATAGGCGATACTGTTTCGTACCGCTTTCCCTCTCTATCTCTCCCTCTTTTTTCTCTCTCTGTCTCTCCCTCCTGCTTCTCTTTCTTCTCGAATGTCAAACAGTGATATAGGATGACGCTTTGGTGACGCTCTCTCTCTCTCTCTCTCTCTCTCTCTCTCTCTCTCTCTCTCTCTCTCTCTCTCTCTCTCGCCGTGTTCTATGCTTTCTATATCTCACTCATTCTTTCCTCGTCTCGTTCTATGATTTCTACTTCTCTCTCTCTCTCTCTCTCTCTCTCTCTCTCTCTCTCTCTCTCTCTCTCCTCGCCTAGTTCTTTGTTTTTGCTCTCTCTCCCCCCCTCTCTCTCTCTGGTTGACTTTTATACTGTCCATTCTTTTCTAGCGAAATAATCCGTGATCATTTTCGATATATTACCTCGCCTTAAACATAACGAAGTACCTGACTTGGGGTCATACGAAGGGCAGACAAAAGTGATACAATCCAGATAAGGATTTAATGTTGTCTGACTGTCAGAATGAAAGATACTGGCACGTGGCACACACCGCTGAGTGCGGTGGTGTATTTTGAAATGATTAATATTTGATTCCAGTTAGTTTATCCGCTTACAAAACTATATGGTTAGTTGTTCGATCGGCGAAGATAAGGTAGTACTATCATCCAACAAATACATACTTGTATGTATTCATTATATACATATATATATATGTATATGTGTGTGTGTATACATATATATATATATATATATATATATATATATGTATATATACATTACATATATATATATATATGGGTGTGTGTGTATATATACATTATATATATATATGTATGTATACAATATATGTGTATATATGTGTATATACACATGAATTTTTAATACCCACAACGACCTATTAACTTCTCCACTTCCACGCATATATACCTGTCATCATAGCTTAGTACTGAGACTGTCGGTAGTATTAGGTGATTTGGCGAGGTGAGATCTCAACAGATGAGATGGTTTGGACATGTCGTGAACTTCTTCCTCTTACAAACACTTCCCAACACTTTCGCTAGTTTCTGCAGTTTCTCGTCACTATCCCCATTTTACACTATCAACCATTACATACTCCATTTAGGATTCATTTTCTTATCCTTCATATTTACGGCTGCGTCTACTCTTCATTTTTTGACTTCTGGCAATCAACTCATTCATAAAGATACGGAACAGCAGTGGAAAGAGCACATGCTTGTCTCTCCTGTTCTAAATATTCTAACACAGTCTTCTACACTCCTCACCTTGCTTTCTATTCCATTCAACTTGAACATCTTCCATATTGCTCGTCTGTCAATTCTGCAATAAGCTTTTATCAGGTCTATGTTTGCAAGGTACAATGTGTCACTTTCAAACTTATTACATAATAGCTTCATAACAAATACTTGATCCACATACCTTATCCCCTGTGTAAACTTACATGGCTTCTTCCCTCAACAATCCTCATACCATTTGTCCTTTTTTTTTTAATCAAACGTACGCTAACACCTTCTAGCGTTGTGTTATTCAGTTTTGCCTCACCTCAATCTTCCAAATAATCACTCCAATGACCCATAAATGCATCCACTTCAATCGGCAAACTTTTATTCTGGGGGCCCTCTTTTCATTAAACTTTCATTATTTCTGTGTAGATCAGCTTCTTCCTAGATTTCTCATTCTCTTCCATTCTTGGACTATGGACAATCACTCTTGCAACTTTCTCCTCTGCTACACTCAATCTTGCCCATAGAGTCTTTGAACTATAACATAGATAGTTCTTCAGCTATCTCAAAGTTATTCCCGGTGCTGCAAGTGCTATCCCTTGACCAGCTCTGCACTTTAAACTAACACCGACACAATAACCCGTAATACTTTCTATTTCCTGCACTAAGAAGTCCTTTCACTTATGTCTCACTGTACAAAAAAAAAATAATCTTTACTATCCATGAACAAATTATTTATTACACATTCCTTCTCTTCAGCAACACATTCAAACAAAAAAGCTTCGCCAGCAAGTTTTCATTAGTGCTCTGAAAAATCGGGAATGAATTTCATTACCGTAAACAATCCAGAAGCACGTTGGAGTATAAATTTCATGTCGTATTTTTCTTTAACTAAAGGCATCAATTATAACGTATATTCAATTTTTAATTGATCCCACGTATTCTAAATGCAGTGATTTAATTGGTATTCCGGTAGTCACTGACCTTGTCCCAAATTTTACCAATTTATTTCTAATTCACTTTGAATTCAATTGCATTTAGAACAACATTCGAAAAAATGTGTGGGCAGAAGGTTACGGATCGTTCTATAAATAATTATTATACTTTTTACTCAACAGCGGCACACAAAGAAAATATATTACGGATCCAAAAGAATAAATATTCAATGTACAAAAATCATCCAAATCAGCAGACTTCATTTTTATACAGCGACGGAAGCAACTGATAAAAAACAAACAATCAAAACATTTTAAGGTGAATGTAAGGATTTCAATTTTCCAAATGATCGATTACCCCTTTCAGAATGACAGTATCCCCAAGAAACAATAATATAATGTTTTTTATCTCATTGGTTATTCTATTTGGCCTCGTTTGCACATTATCACAGATTTATTAATAAATGTGGCACTGTTAAGAAAGCTTAAAAAACAAGAATACTGCAGAAACATGACGAATCCTTAACGCAACATTTTACAAAAGATTTATCAAAATATATAATGAAAGCAGTCAATAATGCTGGCATTCATTAGTGTGCTATGTGTTAGTTTTATTATGTAAATGTGTAAAGCACACACAAACATACACATGTATGTATGTATTATATATATATATATATATATATATATATATATATATACAGTATATATATATATATATATATATATATATATATTATATACATATATATAGAATATATAAATATATATATATATATATATATATATATATATATATATATATATATATATATATATATATATATATATATTCATGATCAGTTTTGATTAAAGTTAGCAAATTACCATATAGAACTGAGGTCATCCCCTTGATCACTATTAGTCCAATATTGATATGATTCTCTCAATTATGACTAACCATACGAACTGATTTTGTTAATAAAGAGACAGATAAAACAAAACAAGATTAAAAAGCAAATTAGTGCCATTGAACAATCTAACTCTATACAGTTCATTTTGCTTGGTTTATAGATTCTCCATCCTTTTTAGGCCTTTGCCAGAGCTTTTTAAATCTTGTTTTGTTTTCAATCAAGTTTCAACCAGTAAATCAATCAAAGTTATATGCAATTTTTTAATTTGTGTTGTTCCTTTGACTTGTTATGTTGTTCGAAACGCGTATGGTCAAATTATCACCTTGATGAATCAATGTCAGGTTAATACATATATAAAAGAAATATCTGACTTTGAATTCTGTTTTCCTCAACATATAAATCCTTACTTTGAATTTACAGTATGTATATTATGTATATACATCACACGTCATATATATATATATATATATATATATATATATATATATATATATATATATATATATATATTATGATCAGTTTTGATTAAGAGCAAATTACCATATAGAACTGAGGTCATCCCCTTGATCACTATATCCAATATTGATAATGACTAACCATACGAACTGATTACATATAAAGAGACAGATAAGGAACACAGATTACTGTACAAATTCAGTGCCATTTTCTAACTTCCATGTTCATTTTGCTGGTTTATAGACTTACTCTTTTATCCTTTATAGGATGCCAGAGAACATTAAGTCAATCAATCAACCAGTAAATCAATCAATTGCAATTTTTTAAATTTCCCTACGTTCCCTTTTACTTCCTTATCTAAAGGTATGGTCATTAGCAATAACAATGTCAGGTTAATCCGGTAAAAGAAATATATATCAATAAATTTCCGTTCTTTTGTTTCATCTCACGTCAGATAAATAGTCTTAACACACACACATAAATATATACATAAGTATATTTATTTATGTATTTATATATATTATATTTTATATGTATATATATACATATATAATACATATATAAATATATATATATATTATATATATATATTACTGTGTATCATACAACAGCATAAATATTCTGTATATAACAATTTTTTTTATTTTCCTGCCACAAGATACTGTAATTCTTTAATTCTCTCTCTCTCATGTAAGTTATCAACTAGTATAGAGAAAAAGAATAATCAATTTTCTACCAGAGTAATAATTCATTTCCACACACATCATTACAGACAAGCAACGTTCGTGCATTCCTTCACAGTTGATTGGATTTAAAGTTTAAAAAAAATACCACAAAGATTCTTCCCTTTCTGATAGAAAGTCACTTATCTTTTGAAAATGGAGAAACAATATCTCCGTGTTCTGCTGGTATATAAGCCATAACTAACGTGTTAAAAGGTTGACCAACGCGTTTTCCATAAATATTTTCTTTCCTCGAAAAGATGCGAATATTATCTTTATACTGGAAATTTTCAGACACGCAAATGAAATATCTTTAAAAATTCAGTCTTATTTTCCACAGACACTAACAGACAGAGCACTCGGTTTTCCTTTTATAATTCACTCTCGTCTTTAGTAACTGTGCGTACATCAAGCTGAGAGAGAGAGATCAGAGAGAGAGAGAGAGAGAGAGAGAGAGAGAGAGAGAGAGAGAGAGAGAGAGAGAGTCTCTTAATATGTTATCTATTACAAAATATCTTTTTGAGAGAGAGAGAGAGAGAGAGAGAGAGAGAGAGAGAGAGAGAGAGAGAGAGAGAGAGAGAGTCTCTTAATATGTTATCTATTACAAAATATCTTTTTTGAGAGAGAGAGAGAGAGAGAGAGAGAGAGAGAGAGAGAGAGAGAGAGAGTCCCTTGATATAAGTTCTCCATTACAGAATACCTTAGCACGAGAGAGAGAGAGAGAGAGAGAGAGAGAGAGAGAGAGAGAGAGAGAGAGAGAGAGAGAGTCTTGATTTAAGTTCTCCATTACAGAATACCTTGGTTGAGAGAGAGAGAGAGAGAGAGAGAGAGAGAGAGAGAGAGAGAGAGAGAGAGAGAGAGAGAGACTCTTGAAACAGACCTCCACTACAGAACATCTTAGAATGCTATAGCATTTGAAAACGCGAAAATAAAACAAGTACAATAAAAAGCATGACATGACGAACATACCAGCATTCCACATTTATCCGGAAAAAAAACAAAAAACCTGATGCGTACATAATCGAAACGTCAGCTTTCCAAAAACCTATTAAATCCCAGTTGGGGTTTTCTCTTGCTTGTATGCGTCCCCTTTCAGATCTTGCTTCATTTCACCATCTGTTAATTCCCTGTTTATCTATTCATTCGTTTCTTTATTGAGTAATTTTGCTTTTTGGGGTGATAAGAAAATAAAGAAAATAAAACTGTCCTCGGAGAGTTAACAATTATCTTTGAAGACATTTTACGTTAATTTGTTGTCAAAAATATTCCTTTTGGGTTAAAATGTTTTGTACTGCTTCGTGTTATAAATTTTGTTTGATTTTAAAGTATCACTAAATGAAATTTCTTATTTTGATCCTTAATCTGTGTGAGAGAGAGAGAGAGAGAGAGAGAGAGAGAGAGAGAGAGAGAGAGAGAGAGAGAGAGAGAGAGAGAGAGAGAGAGAGAGAGAGCGTCCTGTTTCTCGAAATTTAATGACATGAGGCTACCCAAAATAGCAAAAAAAAAAAAAAAATTAATCGCCTTCCAGTGTAGAGCAACAATGATAATAAAGAATTTAAATCCATGACTTACACTTCAGTGCAATCAAGACAGCATACATGCACAAACTATCTACACACACACACACACACACACACACATATATATATATATATATATATATATATATATATATATATATATATATATATATATATATATATATATATATATATATATATACATACATATATACATACATACATACGTACATACACACACACACACACACACACATATATATATATATATATATATATATATATATATATATATATATATATATATATATATATATATATATATATATATATATATACATATACACATTAACATTATTTTCAAAACAACAAAGACATCTTAACTAATCGGTTTCCTCACACTTTTCTGGATGTCATTATCACTAATACTTTTTTAGTTCACTGAAGAAATAAATGAAGAAGTTTTCTTCTTCCCAGGAGAACTGAACAATAAGACTGAGATTTCCCATACAAAACGTTGAAAGGAATCGAGAAGTTAAGAGGCCATTCTGACTGCTAAAATTTCACATATAATTATTTCGTTAAAATTTGTCTGTATTTGAACAAGAAGGATGTTATATCTCATTAAATATTTTACTTAAAGGTTAAATTAACAAAATTATTACCGACAGTATACCAACGAAGTGTACTTTAAAATATTATCAAAAGTTGAGTATTGTGACAGGAAGAAGCATAAAATATTGACCTGGAAAATATTCAATTAACTGATATAAATTTTACGCAATATTAGAGCAATGAGTAATTTTGACTGAGTTGAAGAAACCAGTATCTGAATATTTAATATGTAATCAAAGCTTATGAAGGAAAAACTACATCAATTCGGTTATGGAATATATATATATATATATATATATATATATATATATATATATATATATATACATACATATATATATATATATATATATATATATATATTATATATATATATATATATATATATATATATATATATATATATATATATATATACGTGTCTGTATCTGTATGTATGTATGTATGCATATATGGAGAGAGAGAGAGAGAGAGAGAGAGAGAGAGAGAGAGAGAGAGAGAGAGAGAGAGAGAGAATATATATACAGTATATGTATCAATATACATATATTCCTTCACCTCACATAAGCATTGCATATGTGCCCAATGGACAGTCACCTGCACGGGGTCACAGGTGTTGAAGGTCACAAGCCTAGCGACCTCACCCAAGATGACTTGCTGAGACCCAGAAGGTTAATATAGAACCAATCCCACTATACGAAAAGGCTAATAAAAAAAAGTACAAAAAATAAAAAAAAAGTTCAGCGGAAAAAAGTTCAAATACCTCACTCCCATCCACTGAATGGAACAATCCATACCGGAGCAGGGGGAACTTACGTCCTCTAAAATTAGAAATTCCGATGCCGTATAAATAATTCAGGCGAATTCATTCCGGCATTCTGAGACCATTTGCCTTCATGAAAAATAAATCTCCACTCGGCTGCAATCAGCGTCATTTTTATGTGTTTTATGATGTCCGAGAGGATGGATGGCCGGCCTCACTTTGCTGCGCCTTGTCGTTTCTATTGCTTTCAGATCCGTTGAAAGTGGAATGGTTTCTTTCCTTTCCCTCTCTCTCTCCTATCTCTATACAGACATACATACATACATACATACATACATACATACATACATACACACACGAACAAACATACATATACATCTATAAATTTATGTACGTATATGAATATAAATTTACATATATACATGTATTTACATATACACATATATATATACATATACACATATGTATATACATGTGTATACATATGTGTATATGTATATATATATATATATATATATATATATATATATATATACATACATATATGTGTACGTATGCGTGTGTAAATATATACAGTATATGTAGAATGAGAAGTTCATGTGCATGAAACCTATGAGAGAGAGAGAGAGAGAGAGAGAGAGAGAGAGAGAGAGAGAGAGAGAGAGAGAGAGAGAGAGAGAGAGAGAGAGTAGTAAAAACGCCATAAAACGCTTATGAAATGCAATAGTCTGTCGAGATAAAAGGAACCTTTCGAAAAATTATTCACCTGACGAATAAGACTAAAGGTCCAGGAAAGATAAAAACTTGTAGCAAAACTCTAATCTAACTCAGAACATCCCAATTATTCACCGCTAAACAACCCATTATGCAAAATCTAAAGGTGGCTTTTTGTAAAGGACAATTTTTCAAACAAATCCCACTTACGCAAAAAAAAAAAAAAAAAAAAAAATA
This sequence comes from Macrobrachium rosenbergii, assembly GCF_040412425.1. NCBI lineage: Eukaryota > Metazoa > Arthropoda > Malacostraca > Decapoda > Palaemonidae > Macrobrachium > Macrobrachium rosenbergii. The sequence continues at coordinate 35,264,820 of NC_089787.1, read as the reverse complement.
CTTCCCCGAAAAAAAAAAAAAAAACTCCCCGAAAATCATAAAGACTTTGAGCCACAATTTTCCGCATCTTGTCCTGTTTTGTTTGTCATCTTGTGCTGGGAAGTTTTGCCAATGTTCTGGATAAGATTACCGAGTTGGCTGCTATTGGTGGAAGTTGCAGGGCAGATATTTGGTTTGCTCTTCCACTGGAAACTTTTCCCGATACACAGAGAGAGAGAGAGAGAGAGAGAGAGAGAGAGAGAGAGAGAGAGAGAGAGAGCGTGCAAAGATATCATTACTAAAGTTTTACGGACTGTTTTGCTTGACTAAAATCTCAAACTTGGAAGTATGTAGTATGTATGTATGTATGTATATATACATATATACATATACACACACACACACACACACATATATATATATATATATATATATATATATATATATATATATATATATATATATATATATATATATATGGAGAGAGAGAGAGAGAGAGAGAGAGAGAGAGAGAGAGAGAGAGAGAGAGAGAGAGAGAGAGAGAGAGTGCAAAGATACCATTACTAAAGTTTTACGGAGTGTTTTGACTAAAATCTCAAACTTGAAAGTATATATATATATATATATATATATATATATATATATATATATATATATATATATATATATATATATATATATATATATATATATATACACACATACATTAGGACACTATGGGGAGTGAATAGTAAAATTTTGATTTAGAAAGTATGGAAGATGACAGAAAAGGCTGATAAGGAAAATACACGAAAAAGTTATCTGGATCAATTATTTATTATAAGAAAGGTACGTCAGAAGTTTGAAAGAAAGGACAAAAAGGTGTAGGCCTATGTGGCATACGTGACCCCAGATAAGGCTTACGATAGAACTGATTTAGTGGCGATGTCAAGGATGTCCAGAATATACAATATAGCGATAGGGAAGATAATTTATTGAAAACCATTACAAGTTCAAACGTTGGAATATGAAAGCGGGAGAGTGACTGGTTAGCTATGGGACTAGGGTTGATGTTTCCGTGGCTAATTAATATATCTGCAGTGCAAGTGTAGTGAGAAGTCAGAGTAAAATCAGAGGACGTAGTTGCCAAGTTGTCGGATAAAAATGTGTCGAGAATGAAGTGTGCAATGATTGTTATTTGCAAAAATGACGCTGTGCTGATTAGGAATAAAAAAAAAATTTAAAAATGCGTCGAAGTTTCCTACGCGCAATCGAGTTTCCTGTAGGCTACATACGCTACAGCGTATAATCAAGGCCACCGAAAATAGATCTACCTTTCGCTGGTCTCGGTGTAATGTTGTATAAGTTGTATGAGCCGCGGCCCACTAAACTTTAACCACGCCCCGGTGGTGGCCTATCCTACATCGTTGCCAGAAGCACGATTATGGCTAGCTTTAACCTTAAATCAAATAAAAATTACAGAGGGCAGAGGGCTGCAATTTAGTATGCTTGGTGATTGGAGGGTGGATGATCAACATACCAATTTGCAGCCCTCTAACCTTAGTAGTCTTTAAGATCTGAGGGCGGACAGAAAAAGTGCGAACAGAAAAAGGTTCGGACAGAATAAAGCGTGGACGGAAAGACAAAGCCGGCACAATAGTTTTCTTTTATAGGAAACTAAAAAGAAACTATACAAAGTAGTCAAAGAGTCTGAAAGTATTGCATTAGGAGAGGGTTGCGAGTTACAGAGAAAGTTAAAATGGATGGTTTGAGAAAAGAAATGTTTGATTCATATAAGCATTTGCAAATATATATAACGGGTGATAGTGAGATGAGGGGGTGGGCGAGTTACATAACAGGGAGATAATTGAGGTAGCAGGGGTGTGTGTGTGTGTGTGTGTGTGAGATAATTGAGTGTGTGTGTGTGGGTGTGTGTGTGTGTGCAAAGGACAAAGTTATCTATATAACCCAATGTAGGAATGTATGAAGGGACTACCAAGACAACTTTTCTTGACGATAGTGAAATGTGAGAGAGAGAGAGAGAGAGAGAGAGAGAGAGAGAGAGAGAGAGAGAGAGAGAGAGAGAGTGCGTAATTTCAGTTCTAGAAGAACTAAGCACTGAGTGAAATTCTTTTCACGAATTTTGTTCCTGTTTTAGTCTTACACATGATTTTTAATTATCTGATGCCTTTCTCAATATGCAGTTTGTACCGCGTATTCATAACTTTTTGGCCAGGGCTCAACCGAATCCCCTAATAAGCGGCTGGCCCAGAGAAAAAACAATACAAACGTCTACAATAGTGGCCTCTTCATGCACGTATACAGGCCAAGAGAAAAAACAACATAAGCCATTACAACAGTGGCCTCTCCTTGCTCCTATACAGAAGGCTGATCAGCATCTGGTCGAAAGCCCTACACATATCGCGTCGTTCAACTTTATATTGCGTCCACTCCCTCTTCTTAAATATAAAGACCCTTCCTTTCAAATACCTCCTTCTTGTCATTCACCCAACCTCTCCTCTCCCTCTCTAACACTTCCGATTACACCCTCTTTCCACCAAACCCGTCTCCCTCCATCCTTTCACCTCTGTATCCTTTTCCCTCCTCTACGTATCTCCACTTTTCTAGCCTTTTCAATTTTTTCATGCTCAGCATATACTAAGCAAACAACTCGTCCCGACAGCTTTCACCTATTGCTTTCATTCCCATTCATCCTCTCCACCTCGCTTCCGTAAAGGAGAACTGGTTTAAATTATCCTTTCATATATCCCTTTTACATGGCTTCCACGAGGTCTCTCCCTAATCTTCGCCACACGCCTTTGCCACATACCTTTCAACCTTTCCTGCTTTGCCTATTCTGTGCCTCAGCTCTTTACTCACCCTACTTCATTCATTTCGCATCTGCCTCCATTTAACAGAATCTCCGAAGCTTTTCATCCTCATTACTTTAATTCGCAGTCGTATGTAATTCCTCGAGTTTAGAATGCATGAGAATTCCTTCACTCACCGCTGAATTTTGAGGCCTCAGTTTGGCCCACTGTGAATAACCCCATCTATGATGATAAAATCCGAGTGGATCTTTCTAATCCTTGTACGCCCCGGGTGGCGACGGGTAGGTAGGGGATCGGGAGGGTAGGAGAGACATGACACATCCACCCTCCTCCTGCAAACCTGTCTGTCCAAAATGTTAAGTATACCTTAGTTTAACCAGACCACTGAGCTGATTAACAGCTCTCCTAGGGCTGGCCCGAAGGATTAAATTTATTTTTACGTGGCTAAGAAAGAATTGGGTACCTAGCAACGGGACCTACAGCTTATTGTGGAATCCGAACCACATTATAGCGAGAAATGAATTTCTATCACGTCCAGCCCCGGGTGGGGCGGGGTAGATAGGAGATTGGGAGGGAAGGGGGGAGATGACGGGCAACGCCGGGTTCCAGCGCAGCGTAGCGCGCGCCATCAACCTCGTTCCATAATAACCCTCAGCAAGAGCGTTTGAAGAAAACACATATGCTTTATGCAAGACAAATTCAACGCCATCCATTGGCAGCCCCTCTAACTAAATCATGGCATCTAAGCAAATGGAGATGAAGGAGGCCATTAGGATTACAGGATTTGTTCTAATCGGATTGACCCATCGCCCCGCGCTGGTTTTATGTAGTCTCCTGTAATTTACAGGCGTTTACGGGCCGTCGTCACCATTATGTAATCGGTACAGAGTCTTTAGCAGGAAGATTAAAATCTTTGTCTCATAATATGACATCAATCACGTTTATAAAGTAGTTTCATATCAAATGGATTTGAGATTAAAATGTCTGAGTCATACATTGAGTATAATTGTATTTCAGAGAATACTACATGAAATGTTAATCATGCATGCCTTGTCGCAGAGAATATACCACGAAATATTACGCTTTAGCTGAATAGTATTCGCGGGCAACTTTTGCCAGAGAGTATATTATTAAAACTCGTTCTATGACTAATGTAGAATGCAGCTGTTAAAGTTTAAAGCTTAATTTCATGCAACGTTATCTGCTGTTATAAACAACTCAGGGCTAGCAGAATCAGATCAAGTGCAATTAATGTGAGTTGAATCAGCATAAAAGAATGTATTTCCAACATTATCATTCGTAGATTGATAACGATTTCAAAAGTGCAATCTGAGAAAGAAAATCGTTCTTTAGGATATGGAACGGATCATTGTCAAATGAAGGACTTATATTTTTATGTAATAAATTAATGCTCACTTCCCTCCGAATTGCCTTAGGAAATCACATACATAAAATACAAAGTGAATCAACATGATTTTATGAATGGAATGGCAACGGCTTGGGTTTGTATTGGAATGGAATGGCATATAGAATTTAGGCCAAAGGTCAAGCGCTGGGAAAATTGAAAGATTGAGAAAGGTTTGAAAGGCGCAACAAGAGGAAAACCTCGCAGTTTCACTATGAAACAATTGTTAGAAGAGAGTGGAAAGGAAGAGGGAAGAAAGTATATGAATGGAGGTACAGTAAAAGGAACGAAAAGGGTTGCAGCTAGGGGCCGAAGGGATGCTGCAAAGAATCTTAAGTTATGCCTACAGTGCACCGCGTACCATGCGCTGACGACACTAACTCTCCCTACGGGGTTAGGTTTGTATTGACGCCTCTTATTTCCACATTTTAAGAAAAGATCTTCGTATCACGAAGGAACGAGTAATTTAATGATTTATATGACTTCAAGTATCCATGGTCTGAATACCAGCCGATCTTGTACGTGAAATTAATTCAGAATATTATTTTTCAAACAACTCATAAAATTTTATATCAATGACATTTCGGTGATATTTGTTTTTCATCAATGTAAACTACAGCACTCAAGAATTCTTATTTCAGAGTCTGCGTAACTTTGCCTGTCGGTTAACTGACTGTGATTCTAATACAGAAACGGAAGCCGACAATCTAGGAATTTCGTTCGTAAGCAGTATTAAAACATTTATTTTTTAACAATATTTTTTACTAATTCTTTATGAGCTGTAGTTGGTGCTACTCTGGTGAAAAATAAATAGATAAATAAATGAATAAATAAGTAAAATAAATAAACAAATATATAATTAAGGGGATCATTATCCAAAAACGACAACTGCATGTGGAACCAAAAGACAGGCATAAACTAGATTAACACCATTTTGATAAAAAAATAAATGGATAAACACATAAATAAATAACTAAAATAAATAAATAAGTAAATAAATAAATAAATAAATAAATAAATAAATAAATAAATAAGGGGATCATTACCCATAAATGACAACTCCATATAAAAAAGAAAAGACAAGCATAAACCAAATTAACACCATTTTCGGAAAAAAAACTGCTCTCCGATTTTGTTGGAGGCCATCAGCCGTCGAGTCCCGAGGCCTAGGTCCTCTCTTAATTAAGTGCATCTGTTGCAGAGTGCAACACGATCCACAGAGGCGTTAGTTATCCACCCGCGCTGACATGAGCCGTAATTCAACTCCATCTGTTGATCGCCCCATGAGTTAGATAATTGGATAACTCCAGATGGAGATGAAATAAGCCGTTCCAATTACCGGACTCGGGTCGTAGCGATTATTGCTCTCCCGACGATTGATACTACTGCTTTTATTTATTCATAAGCAATATATTCATTCGTTCGCATCGTTTGTCTTGCACATGCACTATGCGTAACTGTGTAAACAGGATGGGAACGATTTTACGTGTTTTGCGAATTTATCCGAGTATTATTTTTCACAGTGTTTTGGCCAAATAAACCAAACACAAATTATACAATTTATATTTTTTTAAATATAAACAGTAAATTATATTTAAGTATATTTATATATATTTTATATATATATATATATATATATATATATATATATATATATATATATATATATATATATATATATATATATATATATCAATGTCGTTCAATATTAAATTTATAAGTAAAAATGATCCATCACAGGGTGTTGAATTTTAAATCAAACGTCATTTGTAGCTAAGTTTTGTGAACATATGAAATATCACGGTATGGGACAGAAATTCATAATAAATATATATATATATATATATATATATATATATATATATATATATATATATATATATATATATATATATATATATATATATATATATATTATATAATATAGTATATATATATATATATATCAATCACTATTATATAAAGATTAATCAGAATCTAAGATTAACAGAAACCTTCCCACACCTGTACTATGAAGCTTGAAATTATGTAAAGATACAGCAGATTTCGCTGTAAGTATAAAAAATATTTCTAATTCAGACTAACAAAATATACAGCGGTCCTTATTGACCTCGGGTTTGAGTTTTCCACTGGAAAATTCTAAGTGGATCATTAAAAAATAGTTAATCTTCAGCCAAATCTTTCTAATAAAGAAATACCACATTGATAATGCTGAATTTAAACCTTGATATCAGCATAATCCTGAGACTTATAACTGCTAAGTGATTATTTAGATTCTAGTACCTAGCTGCTTTATGAGAAGCAGTAGGGTGAGAAGGACCTCTGGCCTTTGATAAATTATTATTAAAACCAATCGCCAATACTGAAGAGTTCTGCCTTACCTGACAAGTTTTCCAAGCTACGTAATTAGTATTTTTCCCCTTAGCCTGGGAAAGGTTTTCCAATAAGAGAGCCCTTAATGTTAAAGGCGAATGGTTCACTTTACATTACGCCAAAGGGAGAAACAAAAAGTTACTCAGTTTGTCTCTTTATCATAACTTTATAACCTAAATTATTATTATTATTATTATTATTATTATTATTATTATTATTATTATTATTATTATTATTTTGGTCTATCACAGTCATCCTATTCGACTGGGTGGGTTTTATAGTGTGGGGTTCCGGGTTGCATCCTGCCTCCTTAGGAGTCCATCACTTTTCTCACTATGTGAGCTGTTTCTAGTAGCACACTTTTCTGTATGAGTCCTGGAGCTACTTAGGCATCTAGTTTTTCCAGATTCCTTTTCAGGCATCTTGGGATCGTGCCTATTATTATTATTATTATTATTATTATTATTATTATTATTATTATTATTATTATTTCAGTAAATGAAACCCATTCACATGGAACAAGCACACACAGGGGCCACTGACTTGGAATTCAAGCTTCCAAAGAATGTTGGTTTCAACCTCGCACCGCAGGCCTCACACTGCAGCAGTAACTGACCATGATACGGAGCCAGTGATTTTACATCGCCCTGGGGGAGACGCGAACCCGCGACGTCTGAGTGGCACGCAACGACACTAACCACTATACCAGAGGACCAGCAAATATATAACGGTGTTTGCCCAAAAATGCTATATAATTTCTTTATTAAACTGGAAACTTAACCATTATCTTGAATAAGATGAAAATGAAGCAGTCCAATAAACCCATAATTCCAGAGACAAAAAACAATGGAAACTTCGTAACAAAAAAAAAAAAATTAACGGAAAACACACGGGCACGAGTCTCTCAATGTTTGTAATAGACGCCATTTTCCATCCGCTCCCGCTGGGAGTGATTCCGAACTGTTTACCTCGGCGGTATCGGCAAAGTACCCCGGGCGAATGATAAACAGAAACGTCTGTCAGTCACTATTTGAGAGCGTTATCCTTTGGGATTAACGATCAGCCTTCCTGCTGTTAGATAAACTGCATTTCGAATGGGAGGCGATGGCGGATTAATAAAGGCCGAGGCTGCAGAGAGAGAGAGTATATGATTTATATCATATACTAGGACATTTAATTCAATACAAATATAAATACTGAGATGTTATAAGAACTAGAACCTTTACCCATTGTTTTTACTTAATTAATTTTTTCAAATCCTTCGAAAACAAATCCACATTAGCAATCTACTCTGGCGAGTTGGATGGAAGGTTTCTGTGCAATTCCGGAACTGGATAGTTTTTGCGCGATTTCGGAAGTGGATGGCTTTTGCACAATTTCGAAAGTGGATAGCTTTTGCGCAATTTCGAAAGTAGATCGTTTTTGCGCATTTTCGGGAGTGGATGGCTTTCGCACAATTTCGGAAGTGGATGGCTTCTGCGCAATTTCGAGAGTGGATAGTTTTCACACAATTTCAGAATGAATAGCTTTTCTGCAGTTCCCGAAGCAAATGGCTTTTGCGTAATTTCGGGGGTGGGTAGCTTTTGCGCAATATCATTAGTGGATAGTTTTTGCGCAATTTCGGAAGTGGGTAGTTTTTGCGCAATATCATTAGTGGATAGCTTTTGCGCAACTTCGGAAGTGTATAGGTTTTGCGCAATCCCGGAAGTGGATAGCTTTAGCGCAACTTCAGAACAGACAGCTTTTCCGCAGTTTCTGAAGTGGACAGCTTTTACGCAATTTCAGAATGGATAGCTTTTGAACATTTTCGGAAGTGGGTAGCTTTTGCCCAGTTCCGAAAGTGAATAACTTTGGCGAAATTTCGGAAGTGGACAGCTTGTTCTCAATTTCGGAAGGGGATGACTTTTGCGCAATTTCAGAATTGATAGCTTTTGTGCAGCTTCGCAAGTAAATGGCTTTTGCGCAATTTCCGAAATGGATAGCTTTTGCTCAATTTCTAAAGTGCATGGCTTTTGTGCAATTTCGGAAGTGTATAGCTTTAGCGCAATTCCGGAAGTGGACAGCTTTTGCGCAATATCAGAATGAATAGCTTTTGCGCAATTTCAGAATGGATAGCTTTTGCGCAATTCCGAAAGTGGGCAGCTTTTGCGCAATATCAGAATGAATAGTTTTTGCGCAATTTCAGAATGAATAGCTTTCGCGCAATTTCGGAAGTGGATAGTTTCTGCGTAATTCCGGAAGTGGATAGCCTTCGCTCAATTCCGGAAGTGGATAGCCTTCGCTCAATTCCGGAAGTGGATAGCCTTCGCGCAATTTCGGCAGTAAACAGCTTCTGGGCAATTTCCGAAGAGGATGTCTTTTAGAGCTGTTTCGAAAAGAGTGAGAAATCCATTGGCGCGAACGACCACCAGACAGGATCCATAACTATCATATCTACGCAAAGGCCAGTAGACAAACATCCTACATTTGCGTTCATCTGAGATTTTCAGAGTTAAAGGGAATGCTTTGTTCGAAGCAGGGAGCAGGGTTTTCAAACTTGAATTATTCCACTGTACTTCTCTATCTCTCTGGCAAATTTCTCGCCTTTCCTACCTTATTAGTAACCGTAGCAACGGTTTAACAGATTTCTTTTTTGCTCACAGCTTCCAAAAGACGCGCGCAAATATATGACATCTTTATATTACTGCTGAATTTAGCAGCATGTTAAAATCAGAACACATTTTGCAAATGTTTTATTTTCATTCTTTTGACAAATAATGAAGTAAATACGTGACGATGTCTGTGGCATAGAAATTATGCATGTAAATACAAATTGTAACTGTAGTAAAAAAACATTATAGCAAAGTCTCCTGGAAACTAATTAACGCTGCTGAATTGCCTCATATCTCATACATATTTCCTCTGAATATCAGGTTTTTTCCATTTTCAAAATAATGACGCAAGATACCACTATATGAGACCTGATCATATACACATTCATGTATTAAAAATCTAAAAAAAAAGGGATGGAAAATAATTTAGATAAAATATCAAACATTATATTGGTGATTTCAATCATATGTATTAAGTGTCAATGTCGAGGAAAAAAATTTCATAATAATATTGACAAAAATATTCATCATCATATTTTTGAACGCCGCGTGACGCAAAAGGCCTCTATGAAATTCCAAAATTCATACTTTCCATTGGCTCTATCTTTATCATTTCTCTATTTACCTACAGCCCTCCCCATAGTTCTGATACAAGTAGGTCTGGGTCTTTAAACTCTTCTGGTGTCCAAATGTGTCAAGCTGACACCGTCATATAACATTCTCACAGGGGTTGTACGAAGGACATGTCCATGCCCAATAATAATAATAATAATAATAATAATAATAATAATAATAATAATAATAATAATAATAATAATAATAATAATAATATGAACGTATGACTACTTACCATTAAATTACTGGTAACTTCAGTCAAATGGTAATAATATCGTGGTCTCAACAACTCTGAATATCTCATAAATACCATTCTGTTCGTAAATCACGGGAGTGAACTTTGTGCCAAAGTAAATGAAAATAAAAAAGGAAAATGTAACAGTATGGCCTCCATTCATATTTCCTCTCACAATTTCCCGCGCGATACGAACGAAAAAGTGCTTGTTAACAAACGACACTGATAAGGAAGACCTCGATGACGCAGGCTAATCATTGTTTGGGCTTATTGATCCAAAATTTAAAACGGGCTGCAATTTGGGATTCTATTTCGCACAGGAAAAACAATCCTTCGTTGGTAATTTAACCGTTTGAATGACAGTTCTATTTCATTTTCCAGAAACCGGCGTCGATATGACAGTATTCATTGTTCCACAGTCAAAATGGATGTACACCGCATTTTACTCCATGAAAGCAATACGTGGCGAACCATCGGCGAATTTTTAATTTGTCAGGAGCCGGTTCGCGGAGATAAAAACACGCTGTTAATTATCGCCAGTTGATGTGGATTTATGAAACGTATCAACTCCTATAAAAATGGAAATGAAAATGAGGGGCATTCCTAAAATAACCCTTTTTGAAAATAATTAGAAACGACAATTATCCTTTTTACATTTAACAAGCCAATTACTGTCAGCGGAACAAACATCATTTAAAAGCCTCATCATTCAAATTTTATGATTAGGAGTAAAAGGTATTAAGTCCTGTTGACGTTCATTGTTCTTATAAAACATGAGTCACACTGTTCGAACTGCGAATATGATCATTTATTTTTGTTGACAAATCCCCAAACGACTGCAATTAAAAATAAATAAAGTATTCACCCCTACTTTCAGAATTCTATAAAGGTTAGTTACATGGGCAAGGAAACTGTCTTCCTTTGAGAAGTGAATATTTGACTTGAAAAGGTTCAGAGATACATTGAATAACCCCTTCCTCTCTCTCTCTCTCTCTCTCTCTCTCTCTCTCTCTCTCTCTCTCTCTCTCTCTCTCTCTCTCTCCAGTAACAAGGTACAGTAACGAGTTACTGTTCCTTGTAACATGAAACGTACAAGACCTTCAAGACTGTACAGAGATCTGTTTCGTCTTGGCCCTCTCTATATATGTACTGTATATATATCTGGGTTCTTCTAAAATAATAAACTTACGATTTTTTTTCGAATGATGTAGTATTTATCTATGTGTATTTATCTTCTGTCTCTCATTACTGATAGGTATTTTTCTTATGAAAATAAGAGAAATTTAAGAATGTTGACGATGATCCATTGCTAGTCAATAAGATTTCTTGTTAATTTATTACATGAAAATTTAACTGAAGTATTAACGATGATCTACAGTGCTACTGAATAAAAATTTTTATTGAAATACTACATGAAAATTGAACAAAAGCATCAACGATGATCTACAGTAGAGTGCTACTAAATCACATTACTTATTAAAATATTACAAGAAAACTGAACCGAAATAACTGTTAAACACTTCTAATCAAATCTGAATATTTCTCTATCCTATCCTAATTAATAATAATTTTCATTCACAAGCGAAAGTGAGGTCTAACGTTAAACCCATCTAAGACATTTAAAGGTTTCTGACCGGTATACCGGTAGATGATAAGGAAGTTTACTCAACATCACTTATCAATTTGAAA
>NC_089787.1:35245623-35250623 GCF_040412425.1 Macrobrachium rosenbergii | reverse complement strand
TATATATATATATATATATATATATATATATATATATATATATGCATATATTATATATATAATAATTATACATATTTTTATATTTTACATATACACACACACACACACACACACATATACACACACATATATATATATATATATATATATATATATATATATATATATATATATATATATATATATATACAGTATAAATATATATGCATAATAATGTATTCACAATTTCATACATATGCAGCATTAGCTGACAGTATAAGGTCCCTAAACATTTTCACCTGAATAATAGGCCCACTGCGCGTCACGATTAATATTCAGCTTTTTTTTTTTTAGCATCGGAATTCATATTCTGTTAAGCTCCATCACATCGGACTGCAATAAAGCGGATCGTGTACAAACTCGTACACAACATTTATAAATAGTTCTGTGAAATATTAATTACCACCAGTGTTAAGGAGATTTCGTTTTTACGTTGTAGGCTCACTTTAGAAAAATCAGTAACGTCACGATACGATTAACGGATATTTCCGTGAATGGAAACAAATATTTATATACAACGTAGGAGAATCATTTCGCAAAGCAAATTTCCACAGAATTAAATGGACACACGTAAAGAAAGATGAAACAAAGACGGGAATGAATAATTAAAGGAAAATAAAGAAATGCTATATGCGCAAGCAAACAGCAAAATAAATTAGGGAAACAAAAATTAAACGGCCATATGTAAAGATAGATGAAACAGACGGAAGTGAATACTTACAGGAAAATAAAAAAAAAAACGTAATGTGTACAAACAAACAGCAAAATAAATTAGAAAAGAAATTAAACGGCCATATGTAAAAAAAAAGATAAAACAGAGACAGAATAGAATATTTAAAGGCTAAAGAAACACAATATGTACGAGCAAACAGCAAAATAAATTAGGGAAAGAAAAATTAAACGGCCATATGTAAAAAAAAAAAAAGAGAAAACAGAGACGGAATAGAATAATTAAAGGCAAATAAAGAAAAACAATATGTAAAAAAAAACAAAATAAATTAGGAAAACAAAAATTAAACGGCTATATGTAAAAAAAATATAAAACAGAGACGGAAATGAATAATTACAGGCAAACAGAGAAAAACGGTATGTAAAAAAAAAAACAACAGCAAAATGAATTAGGGAAACAAAAGGCAGCTTTCAAAGGCGTTTTAATGTAGCATTACAGCCTCGGGAACGAAATAGAATATTGAAAGGCAAATAAAGAGACACAATATGTACAAAAGAACAGCAAAATAAATTAGGAAAACAAAAGAACAGCAAAATAAATTAGGAAAACAAAGACAATTTTCAGAGGCGTTTGAATGTAGCATTACAGCCCCGACAGCGAGATGAAATTTCTCATGGAACGAAAAATGCAAACTTGTTCATAAAAGGTAACATGAGAATGGGTAATTATGTTTAATGAGGATCAGAAAGTGAAGTTTTAGAAAGAAAAATTGGGAAAAAATCTGAGAATGAGACTGAAAGAAAAATCAGTCTCTTTTCCACTTGGTCTTTCAAGTTATTGGTGGATTTTACTAAAACTCTCTCTCTCTCTCTCTCTCTCTCTCTCTCTCTCTCTCTCTCTCCAATATATAAGTAAGAAACTATTTCATGTACACAAGGGGGAATAATGGAATAATTCAAGAGTATAGATCAACCTACGTTTTGTGTTAATACTGTGTAATAATGGCATATAAAGATGTGACGTTTAAAAATAAATAAATAAATAAATACATAAATAAATAAATTAAAAGAGGGGTGGGGGATCTTTCGAAGTGTAATAGTAGGAATATCAACCACCAATTGTTTGATGTCATAGGCGAAATATTAAATGTTATACTATCAAGCAATAATGATTCATGTATGAGAGTAACGAGGCGCTATCCATATTAAGAATATGAAATATGAATATGAAAGAAATATAATCACTAACTAAGAAAATAATGAAACAACATATTTCACATGATTCATACATATGAGATTATCTTCCAATTCTTTTCCATAATACTCAAGTTTATCACCTTATAACATTGTCACTTTGGTCAGCGAATGGTCGGGTCAAACTGAAGCCTTCGTTGTTTATACTTTAATATAGGTACGTATGCACCCAGTCTGCTAGAACATCTGCAGAATTACCTGCATAATTGGGTCTACGTAAGTGAAGTGTACTAAAATGTCTACAAAATTTTCTGGGTAATTAGGTCTATAAAAGTGAAGTGTAATAAAATGTATGAAGAATTATCACCAAAATCTGCAGAACTAGATTTATAAAAATGATGTGTAATAAAATATCAGAAGAATTATCTGCATAACTAGATCTATAAAAGTGATGTGTAATAAAATGTCTAAAGAATTATCCGCATAATTAGGTCTATACAAGTGAAGTGTAATAAAATGTCTGAAGAATTATCACCAAAATTATGCCTATACAAGTGAAGTGTAATAAAATGTATGAAGAATTAACACCAAAATTAGGTCTATACAAGTGAAGTGTAATAAAATGTCTGAAGAATTATCACTAAAATTAGGCCTATACAAGTGAAGTGTAATAAAATGTATGAAGAATTATCACCAAAATTAGGCCTATACAAGTGAAGTATAATAAAATGAATGAAGAATTATCACCAAAATTAGGCCCATGCAAGTGAAGTGTACTAAAATGTGTGAAGAATTATTACCAAAAGTAGGTCTATACAAGTGAAGTGTAATAAAATGTCTGAAGAATTATCTATACAAGTAAAATGTAATAAAAATTAGGCCTATACAAGTGAAATGTAATAAATGTCTGAAAGAATTTTACTAAAATGTCAAAATTAGGTCTATACAAGTGAAGTGTAATAAAATGAAGAATTATCACAAGTGAAGTGTAATAAAATGTCTGAAGAATTATCCGCATAATTAGGTCTATACAAGTGAAGTGTAATAAAATGTATGAAGAATTAACACCAAAATTAGGTCTATACAATTGAAGTAATCAGGGGATAAACTTAGGATAATTTTCCACCATGAAAGTTAGTTTGACGGGCTTATGAGCTTACCTGACTCAAGTTAACAGTAAAGCTGGTAATAGGAAGACGTTTTTTATTAACTTTCAATGGAAATTATTTCAACTACAATTAATACATTAAAAGTGTGTCAAATAACTGTAGTTAAAAACTGTCAAAATGTGGTAAACTAATTACACAAGATGGGAGAAAAGTATATAAAAATGACTGGAGCGGAAAGAAAAATTATATTAATGCAAATACTCCTCCCAGCCTTCACCCCGCCGAAAAAAACATATATTTCAAAGTGTTCTCCAAACAGTCAGAAGAGAAAGTTTTCTGGGTCGGGATTATTTGATAAAAGTTACTGATCCAAATTGAATCCCTAAAAGCTATACCAAATATCATGAGGTTGAGTATATTTGGAACATCATTATATCTATTATTATTATTATTATTATTATTATTATTATTATTATTATTATTATATTTAGAAGATGAACCCTATTCATAAGAAACAAGCCCACAGAGGCCATTGATTTGAAATTCAAGTTTCCAAAGATTTATAAAGAAATTTTATAGAAATATTTGTAAATACTGATGTACCTGGAGAAAAACATTTATCATTTGCAATGATATTGACTTGGACAGCGACCCTGACTAGGGATTAAACTGAAAAGAAGAAGACAAATAACTGTTTGGATCGCCGAAAAACAACAATGTGTAAGCAAAACCGGGACTCCTTTTAGTTTTATTTTTAATAATATCCCAAAAGTCGGTAATGTAATTCGTAAGAATAAAATATCAGCAAACAGGCAACCATTATTATAGAATGATTACTGATTTTGTTGAATACTGAAATCAACAAGCAAAAAAAAAAAAAAAAAAAAAAAAAAAAAACAACCGAAGTTTCTCGACGCAATCGAGTTTTCTGTACGGCGTATAATGCTGTATGAAACTCTCAGCCACGGCCCATCAAACTCTCGGCCGCTGTGTTGTTGGTACCTATAGCGGTGCCAGACGCACGATCATGGTTAACTTTAACCCTAAATAAAATCAAAACTACTGAGACTAGAGGGCTGCAGTTTGGCATGTTTGATAATTGGAGTATGGATTATCAACATATCAATTTGCAGCCCAATAGCCTCAGTAGTTTTTAAAACCTGAGGGCGGATGGACAGACAAAAAGCCATCTCAATAGTTTTCTTTTACGGAAAAATAAAACCTGAAATCGTTATTTTTGGGCTGATGTACACTGATAAACAACTGGAGTAAAGAATAATTGTACAAATGAGAAAAAAAATCTCTTGCTAACTCTCGTGGGTATGAAAACGAAGTGAAAATCATTTTGAGAAAATATAGGAACACGACTGAAATACAGTGCTGCTTAGAAATATTTGACAAGAATCATCAACGAAGATCTTTGTGACTGATAAGAGCAGCGACAAGTTATACATTTAAATTACGCGTAAAAACAAAAATTTCTCACCAATAATGCGTTAATATTAAAGAGGATGCTAATTTTAATTCTAAGGTCTAGGTGCAAGTACGCAACCATATTATCTTATAAAATCGGTCAGACGGGAAACAGCGTCCGAAGCAATGCTTAACACCTGAAAAACTATTTATTTATATATATATTTTTCCAATATCCCAGCTATTGGCGCCCTCCTTTTTACGAGCTCTAAAAAAAACGTGTTTTGGTTCTACTTATTTATTTACTGTTATTGCTCACCTGCTGGCAAGTTAAAGAGCTTGGTAGGTACGCTGGCAATGTCTGATGTTATTTTCTTTAGTTTTACCAATTTTACTGACCTACATTTAATCTATGATCTAATCATTATACTTAATCATACAAAAGTACATGCATACTTATATGCAATACTCTGAGTAAATTTTTTAAGTTTCTCAAAACTGTGTTTTCTGCAAAGACACCCGGCAAGGCTACATGACTTTCCTTGCCAGCGAGGTTCCTCTAGGGTCTATACTGTC
>NC_089787.1:35238123-35240623 GCF_040412425.1 Macrobrachium rosenbergii | reverse complement strand
ATATATATATATATATATATATAGAGAGAGAGAGAGAGAGAGAGAGAGAGAGAGAGAGAGAGAGAGAGAGAGAGAGATTGGTGAATTCTAAAGCTAAAAAATTGCATCTTATTTCACTTTATCCAGCTACAATTCTATTTCTCAGAAAGTTATGATCTCTATGTGGCATTTTATGAGTAACTGACACCTAAAACTGTACAGTATTTGGTCTCTTGGAATCATAAGACTCGAGTTCATAACTTCAAAACAAACAACTGTCATTTACTTTCTTAGTGTTCTGTGATTTAGTTCAGGTCATCCTTTGGGTAAATAGTAATCATTCACAAGCTTGGAAAATGATCTACACGCGGATTGCATGATAACAGAGAATATATTACGTTGAATGTATTCCTTGGACGAAGAAGCGTCAAGAAAGATGAGTAAAAAGCTAAAATAGTAGGGCTTATGATGAAGAGATGACTTCCAATAGACTTCAGTCACGCGTGTGAAACGACGCATTCACAAGATATTAAGGTCACGAGGTTTTAGTTTACTGTCCGTCCGACCTTTTTTGTGTCCGCCCTCAGATCTTAAGAACTACTGAGGCTAGGGGGCTAGAAATTGGTACGTTGATCATCCACCTCCAACCATCATACATACCAAATTGCAGCCCTCTAGCCTCAGTAGATTTTATTTTATTTAAGGTTAAAGTTGACCATAATCGCGCTTCTGGCAACGATATAGAATAGGCCACCACCGGGCTTTGGTTAAAGTTTCATGGGTCGCGGCTCATACAGCATTATACCGAGAACAATGAAAGATACATCTATTTTCGGTGGCCTTGATTATGCGCTGTAGCGGATGTATAGAAAAACTCGATGGGTCAACCTCGCATTTTCTTAGGGACGGGGGTAGGGGGGGGGCGCGCTTATTTATATGAAATGGCTTACTCCGCAAAGGTCAATAGTTTGGGCATCATTATATCCAAATCTAGCCCAGACCGGAAAAAAATAAAAAAAAATATAAGGCAAAAAGTGAGGATCTAGCCAGAACAGATGACGTTTTCGTTTTTCAAGATATAATGTCAACAGATATGGGAAAATCATAAGCAGGAAGAAAATCCCAAAGCCTAAAATTAGATGGAAAGAAACATACACAGGACCCATGCAATCCAAGGATTACTGATCTACATGAGCGAACCAAGGAATTGAAGGACTAAAGAAGGTGTTATGAGGGAATCCCTTTTTAATGTAATGGACCTTTCGCACATGGGGGATAATAGGGTTACGAAGTGGAAGTAGATAAATACATAAACCAACAAATATATACATATACATATATATAATATAACATGTATAACATACGTATACATATATTTATATATGGGTATATATATGTATATAAACATATGTATATGTATGTGTATATATATACATATATATAACTATAAATATAAATATAAATATATATATATATATATATATATATATATATATATATATATATATATATATATATATATTTATATATATATATAAATGAGTGAGAGGAGAGAGAGATAGATATATATATATATATATATATATATATATATATATATATATATATATATATATATATATATATATATATATATATATACAAAAAGAGAGAGAGAGAGAGAGAGAGAGAGAGAGAGAGAGAGAGAGAGAGAGAGAGAGAGTTGAAAACACGGACAAAACCGAGAGTCACATCTGCCTCCCAAAATACATATAGTAAAGTCGTATAAGAAAGCGCGCACGCTCTCGTTTTTACTCTTAAACTTGAAGGCCGAAGCATTTCTCAGTGAATTCCAGGAATGACCTTTAAATTCGACAGGAGAGGGTTGGTTCCCTTGTTGAATTCCGATGAATTTCAGTCTTCTTTGCTTTTGACACATTCCGCATTTTTTTGACGTTTGGGTCTTATTTATACGAAATGAGAACAGATTTAGAAATTTAAAAAGAAATTTTCATAACCGTTTTAGTTTTCCGTAAAAAAAAAAAAACACTATTGTGCCGGCTTTGTCCGTCCATCCGCACTTTATTCTATCCGCCCTCAGATCTTAAAAACTGCTGAGGTAGAGGGCTGGAAATGGCGATGTTGATCATCCACCCTCCAATCATCAAACATACCAAATTGCAGCCCTCTAGCCTCAGTAGTTTTTATTTTCTTTAAGGTTAACGTGAGCCATAATCGTGCTTCTGGCAGCGCAACAAAGCAGGCCACCACGGCCGGCTTAGAGTTTCATGGGCCGTGGCTGAGAGTTTCATACAGCATTATACGCTGTACAGAAAACTCTACTGCGCCAAAGAAACTTCGGCGCATTATTTACTTGTTTTTTGTTATCAGACACTTTCATACAAATGAATATATCAAATGACCAATGACCGTTAAGGTTTTGTGGCGGAGAAATATTGTTTAACCTGATATAATCATTAGGAAATAGGAAATATGTAACGACGTCGTGATAAAAACGATCCTTGGTCGTTGTTTTTCCCCA
>NC_089787.1:35205623-35228123 GCF_040412425.1 Macrobrachium rosenbergii | reverse complement strand
ATATATATATATATATATATATATATATATATATATATATATATATATATATATATATATTATATAGATATATATTAGAGAGAAAAAGAGAGAGAGAGAAACGGCGTTTAGCCTAAACTAGAAACTTCAGACACCTGACAAACTTCCCGACCTCCACTAAAGGGATGTCCGGAAGTCATAGCGACGAGATGGGTCAGAAGGTGAGATGAAAACCCTCCTGTTTCTCTCTCTCTCTCTCTCTTCCTTTGAAGAAGAGGCTTGGAGAAGAGGCTCACACAAGGAACAGTTCAAAGGAGAACGGTGAATTCAAGCAGGTTTTCTGGAACGAGTTCCTGTGTTATGTGAAGTTGCTTGCGGTTGGGAAATAGTTTTTTTTTTTAATACTTTTGGCTTATTTTTTTGTTGTTGTTGTTAAGTGATGAAAAATCTTCTTTTCCGTAAGAGATATAAAGGAAGAGGTTTCCTTTATGACGGGTGGGAACAGGACAACGTTAACAGAAGAATTCGTGGGGAAACTTTACTGCGATGCACGAGACACTTTATATTTATTTATATAAGCGTTAAGATACAAATGTCCTTTAATATGTAATTCGCTCTACCTCGGAAATAATATACTTTCATATATGTTACCCGAAGTGGAATTTTTTAGTTGATAATAAGTTCGTCGTCTCGTGGGCTCAAACCATGGAAGACAAGAACTCAGGACTACAGTGACGCGCATTAAACCACACGACCATCAAGGGAATTAGATATTAAAGGACATTTGTAGCTTGATGATTGTATATGAATCACGGTGATGTGACAAATTTCATTCATATATGTATGAATATATATATATATATATATATATATATATATATATATATATATATATATATATATATATATATATATATATATATATATATATACATACCCAAAAATTATCCATTAACATATAATTCGCCTTATTTGATAGTATATATATGATTACTTTCCCTACTCTGACCAGGATTCAAGCATCTACCTTTCATATGTTAGAACTGAAGTGACAGTGACTTTATACACTCAGCTTTCAAGAACGATATTTTAGTCGCTGTCACTGTGAAACAATTGTTGGGAGTGGGTGGAAAATAAGATGGAAGAAGGAGAATGTGACTGGAGGCACAGTAAAACGAATGAAAGGGGTTGCATCTTGGGACTGAAGGGACGCTCCAAAGAACGTTAAGTAACTCCTACAGTGCATCGCGTGTATTTTTGGCATAATATTTGACATAAAAATATTTGTAAAATTAGTGATAAAAATCAATATACATTATATATATATGTATATATATATGTATATATATATATATATATATATATATATATATATATATATATATATATATATATATATATATATATATATATATATGTGTGTGTGTGTGTGTGTGTAACTAATGTGTGTGTGTGTGACAGAAAGATGACAACCAGCGCTTATATATTTATAATAGCTTTGTTTAATAATAATCACCGGCTTGAAGAAAGATCATTCAGCCTAAGAAAAAACAAGCATGCTTTGAAAACAACGTTAATGCCCGACAAATTAAATAAATCCGCAAAACCCCACTGGCCCATTACTTTCACTGTGCGGTCAGTACAGTAGTTTAAAGCAAATCAAGGAGCACCGACTTTGCTTACTCAGTATTGTTTGCAAATGTATAAAAAAGCAAAATAGTATAAAATAAATGGCTGCACAAAATGCAGAAACAGAAAATAAAACAGATCTGATGATCTGTCTTTGAACTAGTAATCGGCTTAGTAAATTATGTATAGTGTAATGGACTACTACAGCCAGCTGCACTGTTGCTCCACTGGCCTCCTGGAGGGAACTGATCAAGTCTAAACAAATACGACGCCACTGTAGTTTCTGCGCGTTCATGAAGGGCTTTATATGATGATTTTACTCAGAGGTTTTCTTTATTTTATTCTTCCATTTATTTACTAAATCAGTGGATATCTACTCACCTGTAAATTGGTCATTAATTTTATCTGTTTGCAAGTTTTCTCCATCGCTTTTACTTCCAGTTTTTAAATTTCTTTGCATATAGACACATTCACTTGCTAATAATAAAGTTTCAGTTGGCTTCTGAAAGTAACTGTTCGCACGAAATAACTCAAGGGCGATACTGGGTAGTTATAAATTTTCAAAGTGCAATGGAACCTGGGTTGGCTAACTAAATGCCCTATTCTATAAGGCAAAGGAGTAAAAAGAAAGAAAGGCGGTTTGCGATAAAACACCTGTGATTTGCACCATTAATTTTCATTTTTCGCTTTGCGTGTTTTTATCTCCTCTTTTAATTTAAATCATCACTGTTACAGTACTCATCAACGGTCTTTCTATCGTTTTGACAAACGCGTGTTCAAAAGATCCCCTACGCATTCTCTGGGATTACGATTCCCCTAACCCCTATGAATAATTGTCGAAACTCATTTATGTAAGTTATAGACTCCACACCTTTATAATCGTCTCCTTTGCGCTTGAAAGTATCCTGGTTCATTTACTTGAGACGCCATGCCCTTGCGGAGGAGAAAGACGTTCTTAAGACTTTTTGAGCTTTGAAAGGAGGCTATCACCTCCCATTTTATTTTTTACATATTTGGGGCATAAATGCAGAACACGAGCTGTGCCAGGAGGAGCCATAAAAATTCTGCGTTGGCAATTTGGGTTAGGAACCCGGTTCTGCCGAGGCTAAAAGCAATACTAGGCCTAAATGCTAAAGACTGCTCCAAGGATCTTGCTCCTTCAATAACATGACCATCTGATGGCCAAATGCGATTTATTCTGGCCATTGTTGAATTTCTTCATGTCCTTGGCAAAGTGGCAACATTATCATCAATCTTCTATAACAGTAAAAACCGAGTGGATCTTTCCTGTTTGTCCGCCCCGGATGGGGGCGGGGTAGGTAGTGGAGACATGACACATCCACCCTCCTCCTGTAAACCTGTTTGTCCGCCCCGGATTGAGCGGGGTATGTAGGGGATCGGGAGGGTAGGGAAGACTTGACGGGCAGCGCCGGGTTCCAGCGCAGCGTAGCGCGCGCCATCAAGCTCGTAAAAGTATATGCTCGAAAGCAGAAGTCGCCGCACCTCCAACCTGGGGTAGCCACACCCCGAAGCAACTATTGTCAGAGGTGAATTCGGGAAAATCTCACTCTTTATACCATAAGTCACACCAATGTATTGAATACCTTTGCACAGCTCCCCAATTTATCTGTCCTCTTTGTTTTTCTGTATACACATATATCTCTTTTAGTCAGAAACAAATCGCACAGTTTATATTTTTATTCAAAACTCAGTTATTTCTGGCAGTCTTTACTGAGTAATTTCTATTTGTGATTCATTTGTAAAATTTCATTTTACTCGTTTTCGAACAAAAGTACAACTGGACTGACGGATAAAGAGTCTTTATTACAAAAATATTTTAAAAAGTACGGGAAGTTACAGTCAAGAGTATGATGAATACTGATGCTTTGATGTCCCTATTCAGTCTAATAGATAGAGCACTTTCACTGCAGGGATTTTGATATCTGGTTCCTTGGTAATGGTATTTTAATCACGAGGCAGAAGACAGACTCGCCTCTTGAAGGGAAAAACGTTATAACAGTCAGGAATAACAGAGGCAGGAAAAAATTCCAAAGTTTGATCGTAGAAGGACAGGAACATTCACAGAGCCGTGTAAATCCAAAGAAATATGTGGAAACAGGTCGAAGAAAAATAATTATTGATGCCTCAGATCATACGAATGAGAGGCTGCAATCAAGTCTGCAAAGTAAGATGTTTCTAGGTAACAATTTACCATTAAGAACTATACAGATAATATAATTTCTTTAGATTTTGATGAAATACATAAATATATAAATGAAAAAGGCTCTGCTGCGATATATACAGATAATTTGTAAGGGTAACGTATAAATGGAAACTAATTTCATTCTAAAGTTAGCCGCTACACTAATAAATCAAATAATTTTCTGATAAAAGATGCGAATAGATAAAACCTGATAGAGAAGTAAAGACATTAACAACTACGTAAAACGTGATATAAAAAAGATGTGAAAGGCCAAGGAAATAGTAAACAAACAAACATAGAGTATAACAAACATAAAAGTCCACCAAATGCTAAAATAACACCCGGATACCGACGAGCCGAGTATTTACAACATTAATATTGAAACCAACATCGAAAGCTAAACGTTTCCTGCCGCTGGAAGATATCTGATGGAATTTTATGATTTACGGTAAAAAGAACGCTCGGAACAATTTCAGGTTTATACAACTTTGCGAGAGAGAGAGAGAGAGAGAGAGAGAGAGAGAGAGAGAGAGAGAGAGAGAGAGAGAGAGAGAGAGAGAGCAACCATTCAGCGAGTTAAGCGACTCATAACTTATGGCTCAATTTCTACGGCCAAAACTCCAATGGAACTTTTGTGGCATTTTTCCAATATCTAGATCTTCGAGATAGGAAACTCAATTTTTAATCTTAACGAGATTTCTCTCGTTCGGATGCTCAACGGAAAACTTCCAAACACACAAGGAAATAATATAATTCTATTTCCACGTTTTTTCCCCTCGCTCTCTTTGTAAGCAGAAATGGTCGATCTTGGATTCTGCGTTGCTGACATCTAAGAGTGAGTCTAGTTTTGCGTCTAAGAACTTGAAATACATTGAATTGGGTATTTTATATTACTCATACCATTGCAATGAAATTTAATGGTATTAATAGTATAAGTACTGATGAACAAGCTTTGGAGTGAATGTCAAAATCAAACCTACGGAAAATAAAATTTTAAATAAAAAAGTAAAGAAAAAAAAAAAAAAAGAGAGATTTCGTAGCGCCAATAAACCATGAAGACATTATCAAAAATTAAAGAATGCTAAAATTGCACACGCTCACATAGACGTTCGTTTACGAGAGAATAAGTTGTGAAGTACATTATAAAAAAAAAACTGTTTAATACAGTCAAGAAATCTGTTTCTTTTTCAAATTACATTTTTAAAAACTCTCGATGATAAATCACAGAAAAAATTTCAATCTCGACAAGAGATATTTCCCCAACAAAAACATTTTTTGAATGCTATAATATTTACACGTATATACTACAGCGGTACAGACTTCTCATTATCAGCGACGAACTATTATTAAAAGTTCCACATAAATGCTTTAAAGCAAGCATTTGATCCAAAGGCCTCTACTTTACCTACACTCACATATACTTATGTTGCCTGTCAAATCTTTCAGTCATAAGTACTCCATCAAGACGCTTCTTAATTACATGAACAAAGGTTATACCCATATAATTCCTATAATCAACTTTATCACATATCCCCTTACATAAAGGAAGAATGAACTAGCCTATACATTTCAGTTTTGCAATCAGAAACTTTTCCTCATCTGAACATGCATTACACAACTTCGTCAGCTTATTGGTCTTTAATATAAAATATAATATATATATGGCTATATACATATATATATAAATATATATATATATATATATATATATATATATATATATATATATATATATATATATATATATATATATATATATATATATATATATACCGATTGCTCGCCACGGCACAAACAAGTTGCAGTACAAAGTTTAGCGACCAATCTCGTCTCTCCTTCTTCCAGTGATTATCTGGAAAATCTCGCCGCGCTTTTTCTCCAGCTATCCATTTCTATGCTAATCAGAACAAAGACTGTCTAAGCGCTCCTGCCGATCCAAAGGCGGACTGGAGAAGCCTTTTGCTCCGGTTCCCTTTCCCCATAATATAAGTCTTGTTTAATTTCCTTGGATTTAACTCAAGATTCGTCACTAATTGAATTCTCTGTTGGCCGCATGGATTCAGTGAAGGATGCGCTATATATATATATATATATATATATATATATATATATATATATATATATATATATATATATATATATATATATATATATATATATATATATGTATATATATAATTATATATACGTACATATAAAATATAAATTATAAATATATTTTTTATATATATATTATATATATACAGTATATATACGAATTTTTGTCACATACACTATGGATTGATTTTCCATTTTTCACAAGCATTACGCTACAACAGTCGTTTGATATTACATTCACTCAACCTCGGAATGACATTGTGTGTCTGTGAGAGAGAGAGAGAGAGAGAGAGAGAGAGAGAGAGAGAGAGAGAGAGAGAGAGAGAGAGAGAGAGGACATCCTAAGGCAATGGACTCATAAGCTATTATAGCTCTGATCCTTCAGTGGTCTGAATTGCTATTTTGTTTATGTAAATATCCTCACACACACAAAAAAAAAAAATAAAATGGTTTCCGTCATTATATCTGGTCCGTTCCCATACTGAACCGGGTCATCTGTTGAAAGGCGCTCTCATTTATTTCGTTGATTGCAGTAAACATGCAATTCTCAAGATTATTTCCATGCGTTAAACTTATGCCAATAATCGTTCATGCCCTGGACCGTGTTTCTGTACCCAACGAACCTCAAGAAAAAAGTTTAAGATCAGAAGAAAATTCTCACTTCTTTAGAGAGAGAGAGAGAGAGAGAGAGAGAGAGAGAGAGAGAGAGAGAGAGAGAGAGAGAGAGAGAGAGAGAGAAACTAATTTTAAAAGAAAAGAGGTACTAGCGTTTAAAATTCTCACTCTCTTGCGGAGTTATACTGTAATATACTGTATAAGCACCCACATAGAGAGAGAGAGAGAGAGAGAGAGAGAGAGAGAGAGAGAGAGAGAGAGAGAGAGAGAGAACTTTTAAAAAAGGAAGTACTCGCTTTAAAATTCTTACTGTCTAGCAGCCCAATTAGTGGGATCCACATTACCCTTTGGCCAGTGTGTCTGTTGCGCTGTTTTCAGCAGTTCTTTAACAGGATTTTTTTGGGGGGGAGGGGATTGGGGGTGGGAGGAGGCGTAAATCTTCGTATTTCCTGGTTCCAGCTGTTTAGCTTTGATTTTGCTAATTTCTTTAATTAAGTTCCTTTTATTTCTGTTATGAGATTCCTTTTATTTTGATTGAGTGGATTTCAGTTTTTGGCGTAGTTTCGCTAGTGTCTGTATTTTTTTTTTTTTTTCATTTTATGTGTAATCAGTATCCAACTGAAAACCATAGTTTCTAAAACTACTGTACTTCTGTAATGTTATTATTTAGGATTCTGACCAAAGGCCTAGCGCTGGGACCTATGAGGTCATTCAGCGCTGAAAGGGAAATTGAGAGATGAAAGGTTTGAAAGGTGCAACGGAGGAAAACCTCGCAGTTGCACTATGAAACAATTGTTAGGAAAGATGGAAGAAAGAATGTGAATGGAGGTACAGTAAAAGGAATGAAAGGAGTTGCAGCTAGATGCCGACGGCACGCTGCGCTGAAGCTATCCTTACAATATCCTTTTGTAAAGGAAACTTTAAGTTTTATGAAAGGCAAGACTACAAGTCCGTACAGATATAACTAATGAGTCGTTTTAGTTAATTTACATCACATCAAATTAAATTACTGTTTTCTATGTGACACTTCAACTACCTGGAAAGCGATATTTCCGTCCTATAGCAAATGATTGCTTTGAGTTCCCTTTGGTATCATAACATTTGCAATATGTAATATAATGATTTTATACTTTTTACAATTTCATTTAACATGGTTATACAGTAATTAATAAATAATACTGATAGTAACTCGTCCAAACAATTTACTGTACTTCAGATCAACTTTTAACGTTGAATTGTGAAACAGCACCACAGACCCAATTCGTAATGGGTTTTGTTCGTAAATGATGCCATTACACACTTAAAAATCCACAGTGTTTCCATTTCGTGATTTGTGTCAGTTGATTCTTAGAGCTGATACAATACAACAAGGTAACTACTCAAGACAATATACTTTACAACTAAATGACAATGTAATTTTCCAGTCATTAGCCCAAGCAGTTTCCACCGCGTAATTTTCCTTATTTCTTGCATAAAAGGACAACGGAGAGGATGTTGACTTTGCAACAATAACAAAACGCAACGACCATCCTACGGTCCAGCCACTACAGAGGTCAATTAGATTCAGTACCTGGACATTACCATGATATCAGCTTCCTAATTCGAGCAACGCAAGAAATTATAATGCAGATAATTAAATTCCGACGGCCTCACTTGCTCTTTCATGAAATATTCACCGGATCATTTACATTTGATGACTATATCTGATTAGATATTCATCCCTGCGCCGAATTTATTGCTTAGTATCGCCGGCATGCAAATAAGCAGTCTACTGAAATTGACACCAGACGAGGTGAAATTGCTTTTAATGTTTTAAGCGTCTTTGAAAATGAATTATATTTCGTTTATTTAATATAGAGAGTTTTGGGAGATCGACATTTTAGTATAAATATTCCTTTTATTATTTTCCTTCTACTACAGTTAGATACTGCAATTAAATTATTGCCAATCACAATTTTCCGTAAAATATATTTTTTGGGGGGCTTCAGCTAATTGTCATGAATTAATGAATTAATTTTAATTGATGACTTATTTGAATTATTCAATATAAATGTTCGGGAATATCCAGATCATTCAAAAAATTATTTATTAAATGCCCGATCTAAGGTGAATTACTATAATGCGAAGACTTATCGCTCTGTGACGCAAATAAAATGCTAGTCTCTCAATCTGACCGTTATGTAAAATATTGGTAGATACAAAGGATGTTTACATAAAAAATGAGCATTATAAAAATATATTTCCTTTAAAAATGACTTGGCTCTGCTTATCATAACAACCTGGCGTTTTGGTCTGAAAAATTATTTACTAAATATCGTATATCATTAATGGTGTTTACATCCTGTTCGTGAAAGTCCAGATCGTTTTCAAGAAAAGTTAGCCTGAAAGTAATTCGACATTAGAAAGAGAAGATTGACTAAAGCAGAGAGAGAGAGAGAGAGAGAGAGAGAGAGAGAGAGAGAGAGAGAGAGAGAGAGAGAGAGAGAGAGAGAGATTTTGCCAATCTTGTGCTGGCATGGTCTCTCGCTCTACAGCAGCCCGTAACAGAGAGAGAGAGAGAGAGAGAGAGAGAGAGAGAGAGAGAGAGAGAGAGAGAGAGAGAGAGAGAGAGAGAGAGAGCTCGCATCTAGATTCTGAGTAAGAGAAAAAGACTAATAAGAATGTATTAATGCATACATAAAGATATTTAATGAAATATACCTGCAATAGCCATGGAAATAGAAGTCAAAGAGAGAATGACTGACCAGAGAGAGAGAGAGAGAGAGAGAGAGAGAGAGAGAGAGAGAGAGAGAGAGAGAGAGAGAGAGAGAGAGCTCGCATCTAGATTCGAGTAAGAGAAAAAGACTAATAAGAATGTATTAATGCATACATAAAGATATTTAATGAAATATACCTCAAATAGCCATGGAAATAGAAATCAGAGAGAGAATGACTGACCAGAGAGAGAGAGAGAGAGAGAGAGAGAGAGAGAGAGAGAGAGATCTAAGAGAGAGAGAATATCCACATCTGACCAGAGAGAAATAGAGAGAGAGAAAGAGAGAGCGTGGAGATGCCACTGGAATCCTGAGTAAACGTTTTGAAGACCAAGGATTAAAAGAAATCAGTCCCAATATCCCCCAAAGAAACTGAACTACAGAGACAAACGAACCTGTATTTTCCTCGAGGCTCAAAGCGCCTGCGCGTCTGAGCGCCCCGAAGGCTTTGATGTCAAAAGACGTCTGGTGTTTGAAGTCGAACCTACGAAAGAGACCTGGGCATTTGTTTGTGTTTGCTAAAGACACACGCCATAGAAAATGTCCTCTGATTGGGATTTACTCTGGAACTTAAGAGGCTAATCTCATTCAGAGACTGAAGCAAAAGGTAATCTTCTGGGGAAGTGCTTTCCACGTAATGGAATATTTCAGTACAGTTGCACTCCTATAATAAGTTAACAAATCAAGATGCTAAAGTCTATCTGTCTGTCTCTCCGTATCCACAGCATAAGGGGATTCAACTGAAATGTTTTCATACACAGTACGTGGCAGTCATATTATTAAAAATTTGTATGCCTTTTTCTTAAATATTTCGTTAATAATTAAACTGAGCAGGCCGTTTTTTTATATATATACATACATACATACATACATACATACATATATATATATATATATATATATATATATATATATATATATATATATATATATAGATATATATATATATATATATATATATATATATATATATATATATATATATATATATATATATATATATATATATATATATATATATATATATATATTCATATACATATATATTAAATTCACGAACAATCACTCATAAATATCATTTACTTCCTACACCATGGGAATAGCTTGCCCCAAAATGGAATTATAACTAACATGCATCTGGCCCTGGCTATGGGAGATGCACTTACCAGTTATAATTGCCTTTAGATAAACTTTATTCCCACAGTACAGGAAAATAGCCAATAATGACATTTGTGACTTAATTTTTGTAAAATGACAAAAATTCTTAAACACATTACACTATATACAAACACAGAATATATATATGTATATGAATATATATAATATATATATATATATATATATATATATATATATATATATATATATATATATATATATATATATATACACATACATATATATATATTATGTATGTATATGTATACAGGTTGTACCTGCAGTCCCAGAAAAATACAAAAATACTTTCTCGTCGAAACCTGAGAACGTTGGTAAAAGAAGAAAGATTAGGTGGATTTCAGTATTAGGTTAAACCATGTTACTCTGCCTTCGATTCCCTCAGAAAATAAAATTTTCAGAAGAAAGAAACGATAGAAATCTGTGTGTATATATATATATATGTATATATATATATATATATATATATATATATATATATATATATATATATATTTATATATATATATAATATATATATATAGACATATATATTACAAGTATATATATATATATATAATATATATATGTCTATATCTCACTCATAGATATTTATATATATGATATCTTTCTCTCTCTCTTTCCCTTTTTAGTCGTTTCATTCCCCTTGAAATATAACATCAGTTAATTTAGATTCAAAATTTAAAGAACTTCATTTCCTTCATAATATATCGACACTCCTCTGGTGAGGATTAGTTTATATCAGCAATCTCAAGAACATGATTTAACTTCTCGTAAACTCTCAGTCTTCTATTTCATTTAATAAAAGGAAGAATAAACTTGTCACTTGATTAGGGTGAGTTAAATGAATTATTGTAATGCTGGACTGAAATAATAAAAATAAGAACGCTAGAATAATTCCTTCATATATGAACGACTTTGAGCTTTTATAGATCAACAGAACGACCTAAGTTTGGGGAGATGTGTTATTCAAATTACGGTTGTGATAACTTACGGATAATGATCGATGTATATATAAGTTGCCCATAGAAAAGTCATGCGCCGAGCGCTATTTATGCTATCGTCCTTTCCTCTTGCTGAGTTACGGATACAGAGATATGGCCGTTGTAAGAGTTACTGGTTTATTCGGATATTCGTCTTCAGTCACATTTACAGTATAAGGAACAGAATACATTTACACTTCGATTTCATACACGTTCAAATTCTCAATCAAACAAGTTTGACAAATGGATTTTATCACACCAGCTAGATGTGCACACACACACACAAACGTATATATATATATATATATATATATATATATATATATATATATATATATATATATATATATATATATATACATACGTATACGTGTGTGAGTGTGCGTCTAGCTGGTGTGATAAAATCCGTTTGTCAAACTTGCTTGATTGAGAATTTGAACGTGTATGGGGGCCTGAAATGTAATGTATTTTGTTCCTTATACCGTAAATGTGACTGAAGACGAATATCCGGATAAACCAGTAACTCTTACAACGGCCATATCTCTGTATCCGTAACTCGTAAGCGGAAAGGGACGATAAGCATAAATAGCGCTCGGCGCATGACTTTTATATGGGCAACTTATGCCATACATCGATCATTATCCGTAAGTTATCACAACCGTAATTTGAATAACACATCTCCCCAAACTTAGGGTCGTTCTGTTGATCTATAAAGCCTGCAAAGTCGTCTTGCACGGCGAAGGAATTATTCCCAGCGTTCTTATTTTATTATTTCAGTCCAGCATTACAATAATTCATTTAACTCACCCTAATCAAGTGACAAGTTTATTCTTCCTTTTTTAAATGAAATAGAAGACTGAGAGTTTACGAGAAGTTAAATCATGTCCTTGAGATTGCTGATATAAACTAATCCTCACCAGACGGGTGTCGATATATTGTGAATGAAATGAAGTTCTTTAAATTTTGAATCTAAATTAACTGATGTTATATTTCAAGGGGAATGAAACGACTAAAAAGGAAGGAGAGAGAGAGAGAGAGAGAGAGAGAGAGAGAGAGAGAGAGAGAGAGAGAGAGAGAGAGAGAGAGAGAGAGAGATTTCATATATATAAATATCTATACTTGTGTGTGTGTGTGTGTCAATATAATATATATTGTGTGTAATATAAATTATATATATATATATATATATATATATATATATATATATATATATATATATATATATATATATATATATATATATATATATATATAGATATATATATTTTCTTTATTCACACAAAGATTCTATTTTCTTTATTCTGAAAAAGTAACATGGTTTATATATAATATATATATATATATAGAGTAATATATATTTATATATATATATATATATATATATATATATATATATATATATATATATATATATATATATATAATACACACACACACACTTGAAAAATGCACTCAAAAGTGGGTGGTAGCTAAACGGTGATTGGTTGAGTACAACATGTCCGAATAACCTAATTATAATAGTTTACATCCAAAGGTTAATAGCACAGTTACGGAAGTCGACGTCTTGAAATGTGTTTCAGATACAGTTTTTCATACAGAGCTTTCATTAAGAAATTTCTGTGCATGTTAACACAAACTTAAACCAGTTACAGTAAATATCAGAAGAAACATATTATCAACATTTTTTGTATAAAGACTGATGAAAACTCTGATTTCCTACTTAAACGGGACAACCACTGTCGGTTTAGTCAGAACCTGGATAAACAGGGTCTACCGCTCGTGAGCGTTGGCATTATATGACGTCACTGACGCCTGGCTTGCCTCGGAGTAGCGTCTGCCTTTGCTGAGTGACCCGAGTTAGCTATAATTTGAGACAGCATGTGGAAGCGGCATGGGTAGGATCATTAAAGACTGGATCAATAAGGCAGATGAATGGTCCTCATGAGTACCCCGATACTTTTGAGTTTCAAGTGTAGACTCAAATCCTATTTGTTTAAGAAGGAAACAAAACTCTACTGGTAGTTATGAGACAGCCTTTCTCAGATAGTGACGACTCTTTGTTTATCTGGTAAAACGCTAATTAGGAATAAAGAGCCTTCAAACGACGATGGAAATGCCATTAACGGTTTGGAAATAACCAAAACGAATCCACTGTAGCCTACATTGCTGAAGGTTCTCTAACGCCTAGGAACAAAAAACTATCGTAGAAATTTAAAAATGCCTATACTTAGCACAGATATTTTATTCATCTCACCTCATTAATATCAGTAACTGTGGTCGAGCCGGGGACTATTTCTTGAGACTTGGTGAACGTAGTATCATCAGATTTCACGGACATCATCGACTTAAGTTCCTTTCTAATTGAAATCTGTTCTTTCTGAGTTTCTTTTCTTCGTCACTGAATCTTGTGTAGGTGTGACACTAACCCCCTCTTTGAATTTTTTCCACAAGAATATCTTATTACTGCTCCCCTCTTATTCCGATCGTCTGGAGCTCTTTTCTCACGACCTTAACGCGGTAACGGTTGAGGTGAAACTGATTAGGTTTGACAAGTGACAACTACTAGCCACAGAATTGCCACACTTTCAAATTCGCTTGAAAGTATCGGTTTTACCAGACCAATAACCAAACGGCACTTGTTTCCGTCAAGCCACGGCTCATGATTGATGACCCAATCAAATTAACACCACAATCACGGATAAATTTTGTCTTACCAAATTGAAAAAACTTTTGAAAGTATACTACTGTAGGTTCCTTACTAAGTTCATCCGGGTCTTTCAACTCTCCTCGTGCCAACCGGACCCCAGCTGAGACTACGACGTGCTTTTCTCTCAGAGGTCGTGCACAGGACGCGTCCTCAGAGGTCGTGCACAGGACGCTCCAGGCTTTCTGCTATGAGATCATGAACATTGTTATAAAATGATTATCGTGTTCTCTTACGTTATGAAAACAGAATTTTCAAGCGTTTTAAAGAAGCAGCAACATTCTACATAATGAAGTTAATGCTTCGTTCGGTACAAAGTAAACAAAGCCAATGAAATTTACTGCATTATCTGCAATTAAAACTACAATTCTTGAAAACGAAAACAACTGATAATACTTATAGATTTTTCTATCCCTCGTTATCGTTCCAATTAAAAAGAATAAAAGTGATTTGCGATAATATCTTTATGACCGTTATTATGACGCTAATGAGCGCATTTTGAAACAGCATTTGATATTTCAATACGATGTAGCTTATATCAGTTTTGAATCATCAGGCCTAAATGTTTTTCCTGAAGATATCTGCGATATTTCATTTGCAATTATTCTTTCAAGATGAAGAAAAATATGTAACAGGCAAAGAAATATGCAGTCTCGAGTTACCGTATATTTAAAGTAGTCATTACTTAAGGCTTTACGTTATTATACTATGAAAATAAGGAAATTAACTACTGAGCGATATTTGGCATAGCAGCTCAATCTAGCATATCCTACGTTGTCTTAATTTCATTTCAATGATCAAATTAACAACTAAAATGCAAATATTCAAACGTGTGGGTGTGCCCGGGTGAAAGTTAAAAAAAAGTTAAGTATACCCTAGTTTTACCAGACCACTGAGCTGATTAACAGCTCTCCTAGGGCTGGCCCGAAGGATTAGACTTATCTTACGTGGCTAAGAACCAATTGGTTACTTAGCAACGGGACCTAAAGCTTATTGTGGAATCCGAACCACATTATAGCGAGAAATGAATTTCTATCACCAGAAATAAATTCCTCTAACTCTTCATCAGCCGGCCGCGGGAATTGAACTCCGCCCATCGAGTGAAAGTCTGAAGCTCAACCGACTCGGCCAACAAAGGGCTATATGCTATGGAATAGACCAAGGCATGAGAACCAACCAGAATGATACAGCTATTTGTGACAATGAAGATGAATCCAGGTAAAAAAAAGTCACAGAAAAAAGTTACATTAATCTTTCCTAGATAGTTAAGTATACCTTAGTTTAACCAGACCACTGAGCTGATTAACAGCTTTCCTAAGGCTGGCCAGAAGGATTAGAATTATTTTACGTGGCTAAGAACCAATTGGTTACCTAGCAACGGGACCTACAGCTTATTGTGGAATCCGAACCACATTGTACCGAGAAATGAATTTCTATCACCAGAAATAAATTCCTCTAATTCTTCATTGGCCGGCCAGAGAATCGAACGCGGGCCTAGCAGAGTGCTAGGCGATTACGATATCGACCCATCCAATGAGGAACTTTCCTGGATAGTGTTCAGTACAAGCCCGTTGGGGATTTCCGTATAAACATAAACAAAAGACTGTAAATATCGAAAAGATAATGACCCCGAGAAATATTGTGATTTTCCCCCCTGTGACTTTAATTACCGGCCACTATGGAGATGACATAGTGACCACAGACACCAACGAAGCTTTCCCGTACCAAATACACAAGGCACTATTTACATATGGAGAGGATGGTGAGAACCCCAACTGCTGAAAATAAACACAGTTTCTGTTCTATCAAACAGACGCAATCCGAGAGCATAGAGGACATTGCTTTGTATAATTTGCTGTAAATAAAGTTTGCTCAGATAAAGACTGAAATATAAACAATTATCATAATGTTCTTAGGACGATTTAAGATAGATTGTGTGGCAATTAAATATAGATAATCATGAAGTTTAATAAAGTATCTAAAATTCTAAATATAAAACAGTATAATAAAAACAACGACCATTCATGTCAATAAATTATTACAAACGAAATTGACGCCGTCTGTTACCGATGTCTGTAATTGAAAGAAGGGATCTCATTTAATATGATTAATAAAACTTCCAACGAGGGGAAGATCAGTCAAAGATTGATTGATTGGGTCATAATTCCCTGGCATCAAAAATTAAGGTCATCAATAAGGAAAACAGAAAAAAAATATAAAATATAAAGTACAGGACTTGACAAGTGAAGTGTCTCGGAGAATACTCGCCCAGTCATGTAAATCAAATAATAACATCAACTCCATTGCAGTATTTCCTCATTTAATTCTCTTCTGTTAACGTCCTTAGAAGCTGAACTATGGAAGAAAGTTGTCTTTATAAATAGTTAACCTTAGCTTGCGTAAGACCTTGTCGAGCTAAAATAGGATTTGTCTCGCTGCAAGAATCCTTTCTAGCTTTGTACTGGTTCTAATCCTGCTGAGACTAAGTCTCAGGGCTGGTAACCGTCCCGTTTTCTGATAATCATTTTAATATTTGAGGTCGTAAAGGTATGATGGACGTTTCCGATTTTTTTTTTACACATTGTTTATGTTTACGCATAAGGAAACATGTCATATGCAGATAGTGATCAATGGAAAAAAATCTTTATTATTCTCTGCTAAAAAAACAGGCAGGATTAAACATGGATTCCCCTTTTCAAAAGCTTCCATTTAAGTGCAGAAATTTGATTTTAAGATGTTCATTAGATCACTCACTCACGTGCCCATGCGCTTTACTGGCCGTTATACAAATATACAAGCTAATCCCACTGTTGCGAATACCATACCAAGAAGAAGAACATCTTAGGTTAATGGACGCTAGAACGACAGTGATTGCAGGGCCTTCATAGATATATAAATTCATAATGAAGTCAGAAAAGATATTCAAAGCCGATGGAATATGACTGCAAGAACTTAAGAACTTCACTGTCACACACACACACACACACACACACACACACACACACATATACATATATATATATATATATATATATATATATATATATATATATATATATATATATATATATATATATATACTGTATATATATATATATATTTTTGTTTGTATGCATGTATGTGTGTGAGTAACAAAAAGTTAAGTATACCTTAGTTTAACCAGACCACTGAGCTGATTAACAGCTCTCCTAGGGCTGGCCCGAAGGATTAGACTTATTTTACGTGGCTAAGTCTTGACGAAAACAAGAGTATTATATTAATTTTCTTTACTTGTGTGAGTAACAAACAAGTAAAGAAATATAATACCCTTGTTTTTGGCAAGACTGTAATAAACCATTCTCTTTTTTCATATATGAAAAAAATAATTTAAATTTACCTTCACGTGTGAATACATATGAACAACTCAAGACACTTATTTCACGAACAACTTCCCTTGAAAGTCTCAAGGAACACCGCCAGTATATAAACTCCCATTTTCGGTTTTTTCCCTTTTTTCAAGAATCCCATAATCCATCTAACTTGTCACTGTCTAAGGGAGGAAGTCTATTCACACCTGTGCACCTCACCCTCTTACTTACTCATTTCTTTTTCAATTTTTTTTTCTCACTGCGGCTCAGCTGTACCACAGCGTCTCTTCGAATAAAAAAAAAAAAAAAAATTGAGAATGAATAATTGGTGAGAGTAAAGTGAGGAAAATAGTTGTGGTATTGCGTAAATGGGAAAGTTATTAAAGGAATGTAATAGGTTGAAGGCCGTAGGTTTTGCTGGTAGAAATGAGACTGTGAAGGGCGTTTCAAATTCTTCATTTTTGGATAGTAATACACAGTGCTGGAAACTACATAGAACAGAAAATGGTTGTTGAGAATAGGATTATTCATCATGTTTTCATAATAAAACAAGTAAAAAATCCGCTGAAGTTTCTTCGGCGCAATCGGGTTTTCTGTACATCGTATAATCAAGGCCATCCAAAATAGATCTATCTTTCGGTGGTCTCGGTATAATGCTGTATGAGCCACGGCCCATGAAACTGTCAGCCTGCCGTGGTGGCCTGTCCTATATCGCTGCCAGTCGCACGATTATGGTTAACTTTAACCTTATATAAAATAAAAACTACTGAGGCTAAAGGGCTGCAATTTGGTATGTTTGATGATTGGAGGGTGGATGATCAACATACCAATTTGCAGCTCTCTACCCTTAGTAGTTTATTAGATCTGAGGGCGGGAAGAAAAAATTGTTTTCTTTGACAGAAAACTAAAAAACGGCCCTAGTGCAACTTCCAACTAACCACAATGGCTAATGGAAGCTGCAATCAGTCATAATGAGGCTTGCATTTCCTAAGAATGGAATCATGAAAACATTCTAAAAATGGCTTTCTTTTCGAAGCATGAAATTATGTACATTGTTATAATGAAACGTTATAATGACCAGGCCAGGGGAGACCTCATTATATATATTAATTTTTAAAATAATGAGACTAAAAACAAACCAATGAACTGGATAAATTATGGTTTACTGAAAAATACCTTCAA
The DNA here is from genome assembly GCF_040412425.1 of Macrobrachium rosenbergii. Taxonomy (NCBI): domain Eukaryota; kingdom Metazoa; phylum Arthropoda; class Malacostraca; order Decapoda; family Palaemonidae; genus Macrobrachium; species Macrobrachium rosenbergii. The sequence continues at coordinate 35,209,455 of NC_089787.1, read as the reverse complement.
CATAAAAAGAAAAAAGTATTGAATTCAGGCTTCAAAAATTATATTTTTATGGAATAAGCTACATCCATTCCACACGAGGCCATTCTTAATTAGATGTCAAATGATTCCATCAGACATTGATTGGTTCAATTATGAATTCATTATGAGACATTAGATAAATCAGGTGGCATATATGCGACGCTCATAAACGCTTCCCTTTGAGAATGATCCGTCCCACTGCCGAATGTGGTGCTGGGTAGAAGTTTAACTCTCCTAAATACACTTAATGAATAGATAATGAGATCTGGGGATGATAGCTATTCATTCTTGTGTTTCAGTGATCCCTGTTTATATACTTAAAACATAAATAAATTGTATGATTTTTTCAAAGTGTGAAATTAAATGAAAATACTTGGATCATTTTTTTTTTTTACTTTCATTGTCGACCAGGACCAGTGAGACAGAACAGAGACAGTCATCCAGGAAATGAAAGAAACGTAATTATACAGATGTAAGAAACTAGAAAGAAAATTACGCACTTAACTGCATGACAAGTATAGTGATACGGGCTAAGGGCTGAATAGAAAAAAATGAGAGAAAAAGGAGTGGGGACTAGTCACAAAAGGAAGAGAGAAAAAGAAAATTTCTAGCTCATATAAAAGAGTAAGCAGACTAGTTAGAGAAAACTGCGATCCATTCAGTATTGTGAGATGCACGGTGACACGAGGACTACGGATATCATAAGCCAATCCAAGACGAATCTTATAATATCACAGTGATATTTCGGTGGTCGTTTTGTTGGTGGTTTGGCCCACCCAAGGCCAATGGAAAGAGAAGATCTGCTCACTTTCCCCAAAATCCCCCATGTAGGCGGAGCTTTGTCTACCTCCTCATTGCGTCAGCAGGTGAATTGCCGTAATGAGTGGGTACCTCTGAGATACGTCATCGCCTACGTAGTTACCCCAGCAGGGAGGCGACTCCACCCGATTGGGTAGACCTTGTCTCTCTTGCCCTTGGGTCCGCCTACTGCCTACGACGGTATACGAAATAAACAAACGTATTTGGTGCTTCTACAGCTACAGAAGTATTTATAATAATAATAATAATAATAATATAATAATAATAATAATAATAATAATAATAATATGACGCTACGGTAACATTTATCATTATCAAGGCTAAATTAAACATAATATGATGCAGGAAACAAATCAGTTAATAAAAAAAATTCATAATTTTTTAGTGCGCCCAGATCTTTTATGCGGCATTCTCTCTTACAACTGAATAGAGTAAGATTATAATTATTAACTTTTTATATTTATTTTCTCGTGTGCGGTGAACTTCAATGAACAAAAGTATTTATGCTTTCATTCTTTCGGCGCTAAACTGACACACAATAGCCTGCACTCAACAGTAATTATTTCGGAAAAAACCCAAAGAATTTTATATTTTATGAGCTGACGAGCCCTAGGGCTTAAAACCTGTTGATCTGGGTATTTCGGCACTTCATTTCAATAATAATTCAGTTCAATGATGTGTAGTGGCGATAGCCTTTAATTGGAATGTCACTTGATTGAGAATAATGACCTCTTGTACTGTACAGCACAGTAGCGAGAAATTATATTTTGATGTAGAGAATAATACTGAGCCGTCAGCAGCATTCTGAAATGTTTGTTCTAACCAGAGAATCTTTTCATTATTTTTTCTACAAAATTTTAACTGCGACTGTTGATAATGAAGTTTTTTTTTCCGGGATAAAACCCTCTATATCTTTAAGGAATGATTCTTATTTTTTTTACTTTAAATTTTTGTCCATCTTTTTAGCAAAAATGCTAATGTACAATTGAAATAAAAATTATAGATACGGTTACTGTAACAAGAAAGTGAAAATAACGTCAAATTTTACTGCATTTTAAATTGCCAAATACAATCAAATTTGACGTTATCTTCATTTCCTTGTTATAGTAACCTTAATTATTTATAATTTCTATTTTAATTGTACATTAGCATATTTTCTAAAAAGATGGACAAAAATGTAGAGTAAATAAATTAAGAATTCATACGTCTGGTAATTCTAAAAACGTTTTTAGTTACAATCAAATTAGGTAATCATTACTTTGCAATGGGTTTTCATACACATCCCGACATCTCTCTCTATCTCTCTGTGTCTCTATATATATATATATATATATATATATATATATATATATATATATATATATATATATATATATATATAAATATATGTATATATATATATATACATATGCATTGAATAATAGAAAAACGTGAGTGATATATGCAAATATACACTGTTTACATTTTTTCCCATAGGTACATCTGCATCTCTTTCTCTCTCTCTCTCTCTGTCTCTGTCTCTATAATACACACAACACACACACATGTACGTATATATAGACTGATATATATACATATATATAAATATAATACGTTATATATATGTATATATACGCATACATATATACATATATATGTATGTATGAGTGTGTGCGCACGAATTATTACCAAACGAAATAACTTTACATAAATTTTATAAAACACTCTTAGTTAATTCCTTCCAAGTCCGTTTTGCATATGCTTGCCGTAAGGACCTTTGTGGGCGGCAGGATCGCTCAGGATATCCCAGAGGAGAACTTGGAGGACAACAACGAGGACTCATCCGAAAACAGAAGTTGAGGAAAAGTCTCTGCCTCAGGTCAGAGGAGGAGGAGGAATTGTTCGAGGGGAAAATTTGCCAAAAACTTGGGGGTCAAGTACGAGAGACCGGTCCTAAGGGATGGAGTTGTTGATGTGAGCATTTGAGCATATGTTTTGAAAGAATGGGCGCAGACAGAGAGAGAGAGAGAGAGAGAGAGAGAGAGAGAGAGAGAGAGAGAGAGAGAGAGAGAGAGAGAGAGAGAGAGAGAGTAATAATAAATACCTCTTGGGTCATTTATACAAGTATTTGTATATCTCTATATATATTTATATAGTATTTGTATATGTATATGTATATATATATATATATATATATATATATATATATATATATATATATATATATATATATATATATATATATATATATATATATATATATATATATATATATATATATATATATATATATATATATATATATATATATATATATATATATATATATATATATATATATATATATATATATATATATATATATATATATATATATACATATATATATATATATATATATATATATATATATATATATATATATATATATATATATATATATATATATATATATATATATATATATATATATATATATATATATATATATATATATATATGCATGTATGTGTGCGAGTTCTTCGTTGGGAAACTCGGCAGAGCTGTGGACTAGCACTCACTAGGCCCGAGTTCTAGTCTCCGGCCGGCTGATGAAGAGTTAGAGGAATTTATTTCTGGTGATAGAAATTCATTTCTCGCTATAATGTGGTTGGATTCCACAATAAGCTGTAGGTCCCGTTGCTAAGTAACCAATTGGTTCTTAGCCACGTAAAATAAGTCTAATCCTTCGGGCCAGCCCTAGGAGAGCTGTGAATCAGCTCAGTGGTCTGGTAAAACTAAGGTATACTTAACTTTTTTATGTATGTGTGCGTGCGGGTGTATATGTATGTGTATATATATATGTATATATATACATATATATATATATATATATATATATATATATATATATATATATATATATATATATATATATATATATATATATATATATATATATATATATATATATATATCACAAAAATGTGAAATACGTATGCATAGGGGCTCATGAAATTGCGTAAAGAATCTACCA